>NW_026622315.1:0-30482 GCF_003711565.1 Takifugu flavidus
TAAAATTAAAAAAAAAATCGTAATAAAAAGCAGATTGAAAAGTAGAGCTAAAAGTAAAAATCGAAATCCTCCAAAAAATGGGGACAAGTAAAAGTAAACAAAGGCCCAGAGATGAATTGCGGTGTAAGGATTGGAAATTCATCGACGGACAAAATCCAAAGAAACTCGCGTATTTAGACAAGTGGATAACTGATTATGGGTTCAAAGACAGCTAAATTCACAACAAATAACAGCTCTACAAGATGAAATAAAAGAGCGAACTAAAAATAATCCGAAAAAGATGAAAAAATGCGGTTATGAGGATACTGAGTTTTGGCTGCAGTTGGCGTTAAGGAGAGAGAAGGGACAAAGTAAGGCGAAAATGGAGGCAAAGGAGGGAAAGGACGAGGTTGAGAACAAACAGTTAATGTTTCACAGGAAAGAGGATGATGAGACAGGCGCAGTGAGCAGACGCGCGCACAGACAGACAGAGCAGGCAACAGATAAGTCAGCAGAGAAAGGGGAAGCGGATGTAGAACAGAGAGCAGCAGGGGTGGGAGGCTTGTATCCTGACCTTCGTGAATCGTGTGCATTGCCACCAACATATACACCACAGACATTAGACCCTCCACCCACTGATACACTTAGAATTACACGCTCAGCGCACCCCCATGGGTATGCGTGGTCAAAGACATTAGGACAAGCACTGACTCCAGCAGTCCCAAAATTGAATAATCTAAGTGAAACGAGCATTCCTCCAATGGAAGATATGTACCCCATGATTGAAGTAGCTAATCCAAATGCTGAAACGAACCAACCTGTAATGCTAGTCTATAGAACTTGGACAATGGAGGATGTTAAAAAAGCCATAGAAGGAGTGCCTTCCCATAAGGAAGACATAGAACTCTTTATAGAGGGTATGGAAAATGTGAGAAGAGCCTATCACCTTAATGGTGCAGAGGTTCAACAGATCTGGATGACAGCTCTGGGTTCTAACTGGACTCATGTAAGAGGAGACTGGAATCCAAAACAAAATAATGAGGTGCTAAAACATGATGATGGTGAATTGACAAACAGAGTCAATGCTCTTGTATTAAGAACTCGAAATTGTTTCGCTAAGAGAGCAAATTATGTGGAAATTAACCGTGTTAAACAAAGAGAGGATGAGCTTTTCGAAGAGTATCAAGCTAGAATGACTAAAGTTTTCAGAGCAAACAGCGGACTGCATGATGACAACAAGGGTGACATGATCCGCTATGAACGACGATGATATTTTCTACAAGATGAAATCATGGCTGATGTCCTTTTGACACAGGAAGAAGAAGATTGGCTTGAAGAAATACCCACTAAATTGTGGTCAGCAGGACCCTCTGATGTAGGATTAATTAAAGGAGTATTACCAGTACAAATTAGACCTAAAAGCGAGTACAGGCCTCGTGTGAGGCAATATCCATTAAAAACGGATGCTCGTGAGGGCATCAAACCTGTAATACATGATCTAATCACAGCAGGAGTTCTCATTAAATGTGATGATTCACCATGTAATAGTCCCATTTTTCCAGTAAAGAAACAAACTCCATCTGCAGGATGGCGCATGGTTCAGGACTTACAAGCCGTAAATGATGCAGTAATACAGAGAGCTCCCTGCGTTCCAGATCCATATACGCTCCTGAATTCTTTAGATCCGAAAGCTAAAGTTTTTACTGTAGTTGATATCAGCAGAGCCTTTTTCTCTGTACCTGTTGATAAAGACAGTCAGTTTTGGTTTGCATTCACATATGAAGGCAAATGTTACACTTACACCAGATTACCCCAAGGTTATTGTGAAAGCCCAACTATTTATTCTCAGATGATGACAGCAAGTATGGCTAAATTCCACCCTCCCAGTGGGAGTCAAGTATTGATTTATGTAGATGATGTTTTATTAGCATCTGAAACCTTAGAAGCATGTAAAATAGACACCATAGCACTTCTTAAACATTTAGCAGAAGAAGGCCATAAAGTAAGCAAAAGTAAACTACAGCTGTGCAAAACTGAAGTAAAGTACTTGGGTCAAAACCTGAGTGCAGGAGGAAGAACTATCATAGAAGGCCGTAAAACAGCTATTTTGCAAGCTCCAAAACCACAAACTAAAAAGCAAATGATGTCCTTTTTAGGACTAACTAATTATTGCCGCAACTGGGTGCCAAATTATGCTGAAATTACAGCACCGTTGCAAAAATTGATGTATGAAGAAGATTTAAAAATGACTTTTCACTAAAATGGACTGAAAACGCAGCAAAGGCCTTCCGTGACATTAAGCAAGCTTTAGTGTCGAGCACAGCTTTAGCCTTGCCAGATTACAGCAAACCTTTTTTTCAGATGGTTGATTGTAAAGGACATTTTATGACCTCGGTCTTAGCTCAACAATGTGGGACTAAGATGAAACCAATAGCATATTTCTCGTCTAAACTTGACCCTGTAGCATGTGCTCTTCCACACTGTGTGAAAGCTGTAATCGCAACGTCTATGGCTGTGGAAACGAGTGCTTCGATAGTGTTGTTTATACTTAGCCATTAATTAAGTAGGTTATAACTTAGCCATAATTAAGTTAAAAAAATAGGAAATTGTGTTTGTGTGTGAATGGAGGACTAAGCCATTGAAAGAGTTGATAGGAGAACTCCGCTAGTCCTGTGTTTTATTATTTTGCCTCATAAGAAAACAAAGTAAGTTGAGAGACACATAGGTGGAACAAAGTAAGTTGAGAGACATAGCCATAGGAAAGACATAGGAAAGGCACAAAACAGATGATGGAGAACCACATGACTGCCAAGAATTAGCTGAACAAACTGCAAAAAGTAGAAGTGATTTAGATCAACTTTTAAAAGCTGGAGCATTTTTGTTTGTAGATGGCTCATCAAAGAAAAATGAGCAACCTTAAAAGAATAATCTATGTATGACCAGCAGGAAAACCTATCCTACCAAAAAATCTGTATAAATGGGCTGCTATATTGAGCCATGGTGTAACACATGTCTCAACAGGAGGGACGGTAGGACAGATACAGCATTATACAACCTATGGATTCAATTCTTATTCAAAAAATATTTTGTAGAACATGTCTGACGTGTGCGAAACACAATTCACAGGGAAATCTGACACCAAGGAGAGGGAAATTTCCTGCCAATATCCATTCCAAACTATACATATGGACTTCATAGAATTAAATAAAAGTGAAGAAAAAATTTACTGTGATAATGGTACTCATTTTGTAAATCAAGTTGTTAAAAAGATCAGTGTTATGTTTCATATTGATTTAAAACACCATTGCGCCTATCATCCTCAGAGCGCAGGCTTAGTTGAAAGAGCTAATGGCACTATTAAAAATCGACTGAAAAAATGCATGGAAGAGACGGGGAGACCGTGGACACAATGTGTCGATTTGGCTAAGCTCTACATAAACATTACAAGCACCGCAGGCCTAACTCCTTATGAGATCTTATTTGGAAGACCGTACAGGCTTCCTCAGTTCAGAAACTACTGGGAGACAAATGATGAGTCTAATCTAGCTGATTACATGAGAAAAATGTTAGAAAAACAAAAGCAAGGTCATGAGACCTCTGTCTCCCGACAGAAATTCCAACCGGTGGAGCCAGGACTACTGCTACACCTACTGCTGCTAAAATAGCTGAAAGATCAACCTGGGTACACCTCAGTCATTGCAAGAAGGTCATTTCTGTTGAAAACTCCAACCGGGAAGGTGATGCAAAGTCTGATAATAGGGTGGACTTAGACGAATAGAGTCTGGGTAGACCCGAAAGTCAGTGAAGTTTTAAGAGCCGCCGACTCATTTAGGGAGGCTACTTCAACAGGTTATGGTCCATAAATAGTGTGCCGATTTCATAAACATCACAAGGACAGCAGTGGGTAAAATAAACAAAAGATAATACGGGAAAGAAAGAAGAAAAAAAAAAAAAAAAAGGAGAGAAATACAGAAGATTGGCTAAAGCTGTAGTATGCTAGCCTCGGTGCTAACTGTAATCATAGTATTCCTGATAATCACAATAGCTATACAAAGTCTCCAACTCAGTTGAAACCGAATAAGTTCAAATGATTCCCAAGTGGCTACAGAATGCAATTAAATGTTTGGGAGTGTGTTTTTTCTTAATATGCGTGTTTTTATTTGTATGATACCTCTGGAAACCCCCAGGTCTAAGATTGAACGTTACCAAAATAGCATGGCAAGCAAAGTGCAAATAACAACCTAAAGGACCAATGTGGCAACAGCAGGTCAGCTCTTGTGCTGTATTTGACCTGTAAGCTTTTCATTCACCTGAAGCTCACCAGCTCCATTATTTCAGCTTCACTTCTTTAACACCTCTTTAATAGCTTGTTCGTTCTGAAAGTAGTTTTGATACAATTTTCAATGCAAAACGAAAAACTGTTCTTACTGTAAAATGATGTATATTTTTTTGTCTGTTGGAAAGTTCATTTGTTGCACCCTGCGGCTCATGCATGCATTATAAGGTTCTGAAGTTGTGTCTCTGTTATTTATTTTATTTCTGGTGGTGTGGGGATGAGAGACTGTTTGATACATTGCCTATGAGAGCTACAGGACTATGTGCTTAGTAACACTTCTTATGCTAATTTCTGTGTTCCCTACGTCGGCTGATCAATTAGTCACTCACACGCATAGATTTATGCCTGAACAGATGTCGTAATAAAAGATCTGCATGGCAATCTGAAAATGTTCCTACGTATAATGTTCCTACATGTATTGATGCTATCGGTGTTCCACGCAGTGTTCCAGATGGCTATAAATTAGTGGATCAAGTAGCTGCTGGTTTTGAATCTTCGATCTGTTGGTGGTGTACAATAAATAAGAATGTAGACAGAATCAACTACATCCATTACAATGTTCAACGTTTAGGAAATTGGACTCAGAGCGGTTTTGAGGCTGTTCACAGCCAACTGTCGGCTACTTCCCTTATGGCATTCCAGAACAGGATCGCAGTGGATATGTTGTTAGCTGAGAAAGGTGGTGTGTGTGCTGTGTTCGGAGATCAATGTTGCGCCTTCATTCCTAACAACACTGCGTCAGATGGGAGTCTCACACTGGCCATAGAAGGCCTTCGCACCCTGAACAGCAAGATGAAAGAGCACTCAGGAGCAAAGACCGCGATGTGGGACGAATGGATGAATGTGTTTGGGAAGTATAAGACATCTATTCTAATTTCTGTAGCTGTTTTTGCTGCAATCCTTACCTTGTGTGGATGTTGTTGTATTCCCTGCCTGCGTTCTCTTATTAACCGCCTTATCACCACAGCTATCGCTCCCATGGAAAACCGAATGGCCGAGTTGTATCCCTTAATCAGCAGACAAGAACCGGATTTGACTACAGACTCTGAAGACTATGAGGGAATTGAGCTAATTTTCCCCTGAGTGTAAATGTATTTGTGTTCATAAACAGGACTTTGCAACCGAAAATCTATTGGAAGAGATTGTTAAATGACTGTGAGAATTTGAAGCAAATATGTGATAAACAGGAGGGAAATGTTAGATCCATTATGTTAAAGTTATCTCTTATTTGCTTTTGCCTTGTTATATTCCTTATTCTTGCCATAGTGTCTCTCATTACTTAATGCTTCTTATTATTTGCTAATGCTTAAGGTTCGTGATGCTTGGTATGTCACCTCGAATTTCTCTGGTCAAGGGCGACAGAAATGCGACGGCTGTTGGAGAAGTGGCATTGACTGGAGACAGAGCTGCAGGGCCGAACCCAGGAGATGTTCTCTTAATCTGTCTGATATAGAAGAATGTGCTGTTTGCGAGATAAGCTAATCAAATCAGTGAAGGACTTCTGTAGCTAGGGACCTTCTCATTTCAATAAAAGAAGGATGGCGGGAGGTGTGCGTCAGAACGTGTTGGAGATCTGTAACTGAGCACATCTCTCCGTTCTCCTTGCAAGTAAATTTCAAACTGTTGTCTTTGCCTCATTTGTGTTTCTCGTGTTTCAGGTTGTTTGAACCTAACACTGTCCTAGGCACAAGTTATTATACTAGATTGACTATAATTGAAGAAGTACAGTATTTGCTGGGGTAATGTATTGGCAAACTTTATTATACCTTGCACTACCACTCCACTCAAGGCCCCTCCAACACACTGCGCCCACTACACCCACTCACTCCAGAAATGTGCAATGCCAGTGTTTTTGTTATGTTCTGTCCTCCCAAGGAGTGCATCACTTACTGCAACTGTAATGGGTGTTAAAATGGTCACATTTTTATTGAATTGTCAGTCCTCAAGGTCCATGTTTACAAATGCCATACTCTCTTGCCAGTGTTACATCGAAATCTGTGACTCATTAGATTCTTTGACCTTTCCTAATATTCTTACCCTAAACATTTCACTCCTATGGAAGCCCATTTCTGCCTGTACAAGAAAAAAAGAATCCCCATGCTAAATCGAAATTGTGAAAAAAAAGACATTATGAGACAAATTTAAAGTAGTTTCACCTGGAGAAAAACGACCAAATTTGGAGTTTATCTCATAATTTTGACTTGGCATGGATTTTTTTTTTTTCCTGGTGGAAATAGGGCTTCTGTAGACTGAGATGGTTAGGGAAAGAATACTAAGGCAGGTCACAGAATCTGATTGGTCACAGATTTCGGTGCAACACTGGAACATGATAATATGCATTTGCATATTGATACTGTTTTTTGTGGAGGGTATTTCCATTCCTGTGCAAAAGACGTACTCACAAGAGCTTTTTGAAGTAGGTTTTGCTGTTGATAACATGGTCAGGCATTGAACATGGTGCAGACTGCACAAGACAACTACCCAGGAATTTTCTGTGCTGAATAAATGGCAATATCTTGTTGATTGTCTTGTTTAGATATCTGAAGAATTTCATCGGATCACGAGCAACGACCTCCTGGGGACTTTTAATGCATCCCCTTGACAAATTAGTGCCTGGCCTGCTGCAACTGTAGCGGTCTAAGAAGGGAGCTCTTGGTGAGAAGATGGAAGACCTCCTGGATAAACTTGATGAACAGGTGAGTGAAGTGCTCCTTTGCCTGACATTTTTAGAAGAGTATGAATATACTTCTCTCATAAGAGAAACAGAAAAAGATGTTAGCTTCAGCAAAAACACATTAGTGGATGTGTGTCAGTAAAAATGAATGTCAGCAGTCATTGCTTTATGTTCTTATTTGTGTTTATGTTGGTATTTGATTTAACAGAATTTTAATTTGTAAAAGTGAAGTAAAATTGTTAACATGGTTGCAGTGTTGTATTTTTTTTAGGTTTTACATGTTGCTGGGTCTGACCTGTCCTTTATCTTCATTACTATAAAAGAGTCCTGATTTTGCATTGTGTTTAAGTACATTATGTATATAATAATTAGATATAGTATATACTAAATGAAATGCTTGTTTTGCACTGAATACTCTTTAGACATCCGCCTGCCCATTTTCCTCCGAGAAGATGCAACAAAGGTTTTCCTGAAGTGCTTGGTAAGTTCAGACAAAGTAATGCAAGTAAAACTAATTCCTAATTCCCATGAGATGTTTTAAAGGATGAGTTCATCCAGAATGGAAATATACACCTCCTCAGTGCAGTCCAGATAATTTTATGGTGAGGCTTGAAGTTGTCTATAACTCTCACTCCCTTTTTTCTGCTGAGAAGCAGCTGGGCATCGTTGGTGGGTGTTCCGTAGCAGAAAATGCTTTTGTACAAAACTCATCAAAAAAGTAGGTGGGTGAAAGCTACTGTGTCATTAATTAAATATATGGTGAGATTTTGTCATGAGATTTTGTCAATTTTAAAAGATTTGTTGAAGTGTTGTCCACTTTACATGAAGCGCAGCACTGGTGTTTGTTCCCTGTTCATTGATGGTAAAATTTTTAAGAACTTTTAACTAGTTCATCATAGTTATGCCCATGTAAAACTTAAGTGTCTGGGTACACAGCCGATCATTTGTGGCACTATTCTATTTAATGTGCAAGTGGTTAAGTTCAGCTTTTACAAGACAATCAGGGTGTGTGCATGAATGACTATATGTTGCTGGACACTTTTTTTTCACATACTTAATTCTGGACTTCAATTTTAATGTCTCTGAAGAAACCGGCAATACTTTTTTACAGAAATTGACAACAACTACCCATGACATTCTGAAATGTACTTGAGGCACTGTTCAACAAAATAAATAAGATTTCAGATAACATTCAGTTGTGCTTTGTTTTATTCAATATCTATTTATTGAGCATTTTTCAAATATAATGACGGCAACATAAATTTTCCTTTATTTATACAGGTAAATTTTCAACTCACTGGAGTAAGAATTGTATGTTTATTCAACAAGAATATCTGCATTTGGTGAAGGCAGAAACACATGGCATTGAAACCAGAATTTCTTTGTTAGCCTTCCAGGATTATCCTAATTAGGTGAACAAGAAGATCCAAGTTAGCAGAACTCTTGTCAGAACTTGAAAACCTTAGTTAAGTCAACAACAGTAGGCAAAAGTTGAGAAAACTCAAAAATCTCTTGCATCATGTTGCCTTGAAGTTTTACGTTTTCTCAACTTTTTTACAGTGTATTTGAGAAACAGGAGGAAGTGGTAAATCTAGCAGCTTGAAAATAGCAGTCAGACCAACGTCATGTACTTGTCTGCAAAGTATATTGATGTAACTTTGAGATGTTGTAATACCCTGAAGCCCTCCTCTCCATTTCCACTTCTTCTGTTAATGGGACGACATGACTTCACCCTTAGATGCTGGTGAATGATTACTGCCTTACATGGACATGTTTTTTAAGGTTTAAGTTATTTAAAGACAACACCCATCCGCGCAACTTTTTTTTTTCCTGTTACTCAGACTTGATTTTGGAAGCAGATGATTAATTGCATTTTTTTGTTTATGCACTGTAAATCACGTACAGTATTTGTTTTACCTCTATACCTGTGGACTAACATTTAAAATGTTACGTGTTTCTCTTCATTAATGTCTTCTGGAGTGTATCCCAGATGTAGATATGTGAATGCCTTCATAATACTGCAAAACTGCCGGTCATCTGATGGAAGACTCCAAGTAATTATTTACTGCGCATTTATTAAACAAAAGGTACAGCACTTATTTTCTTTATACATCCAAACTTTGTTCTGTCAGTTTCCAACATTTAATAACAACTATTACATGTACGGTGTTACAAAAAAGAAATAAACGGAAATGGCATTAGCCTATTGGTAACAAGTGCCTCGTCATTGACACAGCCGTTTCGTTTCTTACATTGTTTGTTTATTATTTATTTTTGTTATAGATAGATAGAGATATATTGATAAAATAAGTTGGGATATTTACACAAATGTGTGGTTACATAGGGTGGCTGTAAATGTCAATAACGGCAGGTTTGTGTGTCTGTGGTAATGGCGCGACGGAGTATTATTGAGAATAAACTGCTTTTTAACAAAGTGTTGGCGTCACCATTCGAAGGGTAGGATTTACAAAATGGCGGTGTACAAAACGATCAACGCAATTCGTCCATGTTACATGCACATAATACAATTAATATTTTCTTTGTGTTACTTCACATGTTGACGAGTTTAATAGTAGGCTGCTACTACACAGCAGGTCAAAACTGCAGAGCATCACGGGTGATGATCCATTCAGATAAGTTCACCTCACAGAGCCTATACTGTATTATTATTATTATTATTATTATTATTATTATTATTATTATTGCATCTATATAACTGAAAAACTGTCTAAAATGCAGGATAAAGCCTGTTCAGGTCCTAACTAAATGATCAATTTAATGTAAGTGTATATGAAGCACATCTGCTTAATTTTATCCCATCTTCTATCAGTGAATAAGTTGTAGTTTTAGTTCTGTCTTAATCAGCAGGAATCCACAAACTGGGGACGATGATCAGTCGTGGTCCCACCAACGTTATGGTCTCAGACTAAAGACTAAGATGATTAATGGTATAAATACTTGGAGGAATCAGAAATTACGCTATAAGATGCTTGTTCATGTGCAGCGGTTCCTCAGACAGACAACAGCATAAGGGATGTGCTGTTCCTGTTGGTGCTGATGAGGTTGGACCATGCTGTCAAGAGGATCCACATCAGTCTGGGGGAAACGTATGCTGCTGTAGTAAATGCCATTCTCCTCCGTGGGTTGATCTGTGATTTCCTCATGCACAGGACCGTGATTTACCTGACAATGAGGCAAGACACCGAATGTTGGTGTTATGTTTGTTTTAGGAAGATGGTTATAGTTAAGGAGCATCGGGCCACTTACCTCCTCCAACTTGAGGACAGTATTCTGGCTCAACTTTCCCTTTCCTCTGAAATGAATGTTAAAAAAAACCCCACTTGTGATACCAGTCACATTTGATGTGTGTTATGTGATTAACTCAGTTTACATCAGGTTCTGTTCTTCACCTGATGCAACAGATGACAAGTGAGGTGAAGACCAGGAGAGCAGCACCAACTCCTGCAGCTGCCACCAGGGTCCATTTTAATGAGGAACTCTGAACTCTGAGTGTCTTTTCAGGAGATCTAACATCTCTCTGAGTGTTCACAGCACAGGAGTAGTTTCCTGCATGCTGAGTTGTGACCGCATCCAGAACCAGGTGTTTGTTTTGGTGCTCTGGCAGCTGTAGAAGTTGATCATTCAGGTACCAGATGTAGTTCTTGTTGTTGGTCAGAGGACAGCTGGTGCTGCAGGTCAGTTTGACTCGATCACCTTCTGTCACCTCTGTAGATGGACTGATCTTGACTTTTATGTCTGATTCAAATGCAGAAAACAGATATTTTCACACATGTTTCAGACAGGAAAGCACTTTATCATGTAAAGTGATTCACAAAACTGTAGAAATGATCAACAATTTTTGCCTCTGCTGTTTTCCACACATTCATGCTAAAATTTCAGCACTAATTTACATGAAAGTTAGCACATTTCCTATGAAAGATAACTTTTATTTAACTTCACTTTTGATTCGAACTATTTACGGAAGGCAAAATGAGAAAATCTTGTATTTTGATGTGGCTCAGATACAAAGCTCTCTCGATTTAAGCTTGTTTTATATTTTAATATCCAGATTTACCTGTAACAATCAGAACAGTTCCGGGTTTCTGACTTGTGTTGTCATCTTGGTGCCTGAATCTGTATTCTGCTGAGTCATTTTGCTTCACAGATTTAATTGACCTTGTGTTAATCTGCTTCTCTTGGTCCTCATGATATGTAAAATGATCAGTTTTCAATACATTCATTCTCTCCTCCTTCTCACCATTCCAGATTATTCTAGACCAGTGTTTAGCCTTGGATTTTGTGTAGCTTGAACTGGAATATTTACTTGAGATGTTTACTGAGGAACCTTCCAAAGCACAGATTCTCTTTTTTATATAATTCACAGTCAGGCAGGATTTGTCAGCAGCACCTGACAGATGAAAGCAAAGACAGTGTCAGTTTTGATGAAACTCAAAGGAAATTCACTTTAAACCTTGACATTTTTGAGTGGATTCTTTAATTATGATTTTTTTCTGACTGTTGCATCTCAAATTCATATTTACATATTTTTAACAGTAAGGATTTATGATAAAACCACATCAAAACTTTATCTTGTTTCTATGTTCAGGCCACAGGTTTGGTGATACTCACAGACTTCATCAGACTGCAGCTCCTTGACACCACTGACAGCACACAGGAAGTTGTCTTGAGAGATTTGGGTATTGGTTGTAATGGGTCTTTAAGCATTTCTCTGTTCTTGTACCATTGAGTGTTTGTGTGTGGCCAGCTGGTTTTACAGCTCAGTTTGACATAATCCTTCCTTGGAGTCTTTTCAACATATATTTCTGAGAGAAGATGGTAAACATAGAATCATGGTTAAAAGTAGAAAAATACAGATAACACATATAAACTGAAGAAAACCTGTGATAATGGAAGTGAGGGTACTGTAAATGGGAACTACGTAACAGTAACAAAACACAAACAAATGAAGAGTAAAATGATGAAAGGATCAGTGTTGTGAGAGGATTGATTGTGAGTGATGGAGAAAGTGAACCTGTGGGGTACGTGATGGAGCAGGGTCCTTTCACTGAAGTGTGGTTGTGGAAACACATTCTCCCATCATTGTAGGACACAGTAAAGCAGGTAGATGAGACCCACTCTGGGTGGAGAGAGAACTGGTTGCTGGATTAAATTAAGATTAAATAAACTGCAGGATTACTTTGGTGGTAGAAATGCCAGCGAAACATAACTGACCCACTGTGACTGCAGGAGCTCTGAGAGCCTCGTAGCCTTTGATGGCGCAGGAGTATCTGACTGTTTTGTCACTGGTGACCATCTCCTGGTACCATGGAGACCTGTCTTGATAGAGAAGCTCTGAGTTCCTGTACCAGATGTAGGCAGCAGGTCTGTCAGTCAGACTACAGGTGGTGCTGCACATCAGTGTTACCGTCTGTCCGTCTGTGGTGGGAAACACCTTCACCTGCAGGGCTGAGATGAAGAGAAAGATACAGAGAATTAGCACAAACTTGTCCCTTTCTCTTTAAAGTTAGTCAGTCATCAGGTTTACCTGTAACAGTGAGCTGAATGTGGTCTTTATCGCAGTTTTCTGGTTTCTCATTGCAGCAGTAAGAGGTTTTGTCGTCCTTTGTTAAACCCGTGACTGATAAAGTCGGGTGGGTATCTTTAGATATCTGGTGTTTTAGACTATTTCCATTTCCATTTAACACTTCTGTCCACTTGGTTCCATCCAGCTTGAACCATTTTGGGATTGTAGAATGTTCAGCTGAGCAGGAAAGATTCAATGAAGTACCTTTTAAGGCACAGATGCTGCTGCCTTTCCCCAGAACCCCTTCAGCAGAGAGAAGCACAAGTGAAAACCTGGAGGCTCACCATTAACTTCATGTACTGTTAGTTTTGTCATCAAATACCACAGGAGGTTTTACAAGCTTATGTTTTTGATGTTAACTAAACTCCAACTCACAAAGTATCAAACATAGATTCTTTTTACAAACGCACAAAAAAATTATTCCTACCTGAGTTGAGGATGAAACCAACAACGGCAAATACAAGTTTTGTTGAAAACATTGCTGTTTTCAACTTAAAATGTGTTTTAGATTAATATGAAACTGCCTTTAACGGCAACAAAGTAAAAACATACAAGTATTATCTACTGTATGTTACTGACGCTCTTCTTATGAACTCAACACACATCTGTTAAAACAGGAAGAGAACTTTGTAAGGTCGGCAACTGCTATTCTAACATCTCTCTGAGTGTTCACAGCACAGGAGTAGTTTCCTGCATGCTGAGTTGTGACTACATCCAGAACCAGGTGTTTGTTTTGGTGCTCTGGCAGCTGTAGAAGTTGATCATTCAGGTACCAGATGTAGTTCTTGTTGTTGGTCAGAGGACAGCTGGTGCTGCAGGTCAGTTTGACTCGATCACCTTCTGTCACCTCTGTAGATGGACTGATCTTGACTTTTATGTCTGATTCAAATGCAGAAAACAGATGTTTTCACACATGTTTCAGACAGGAAAGCACTTTATCATGTAAAGTGATTCACAAAACTGTAGAAATGATCAACATTTTTTGCCTCTGCTGTTTTCCACACATTCATGCTAAAATTTCAGCTCTAATTTACATGAAAGTTAGCACATTTCCTATGAAAGATAACTTTTATTTAACTTCAGTTTTGATTCGAACTATTTACTTATTATAGAAGGCAAAATGAGAAAATCTTGTATTTTGATGTGGCTCAGATACAAAGCTCTCTCGATTTAAGCTTGTTTTATATTTTAATATCCAGATTTACCTGTAACAATCAGAACAGTTCCGGGTTTCTGACTTGTGTTGTCATCTTGGAGCCTGAATCTGTATTCTGCTGAGTCATTTTGCTTCACAGATTTAATTGACAGTGTGTTAATCTGCTTCTCTTGGTCCTCATGATATGTAAAATGATCAGTTTTCAATACTTTCATTCTCTCCTCCTTCTCACCATTCCAGATTATTCTAGACCAGTGTTAGCCTTGGATTTTGTGTAGTTTGAATTGGAATATTACTTGAATTGTTTACTGAGGAACCTTCCAAAGCACAGATTCTCTTTTTTATATAATTCACAGTCAGGCAGGATTTGTCAGCAGCACCTGACAGATGAAAGCAAAGACAGTGTCAGTTTTGATGAAACTCAAAGGAAATTCACTTTAAACCTTGACATTTTTGAGTGGATTCTTTAATTGTGATTTTTTTCTGACTGTTGCGTCTCAAATTCATATTTAAATATTTTTAACAGTAAGGATTTATGATAAAACCACATCAAAACTTTATCTTGTTTCTATGTTCAGGCCACGGGTTTGGTGATACTCACAGACTTCATCAGACTGCAGCTCCTTGACACCACTGACAGCACACAGGAAGTTGTCTTGAGAAGTGTTGGGTATTAGTTGTAATGGGTCTTTATGCATTTCTCTGTTCTTGTACCATTGAGTGTTTGTGGGAGGACAGCTGGTGTTTACTCAGTTTAACATAATCTTTCCTTGGAGTCTTTTCAACATATATTTCTGAGAGAAGATGGTAAACATAGAATCATGGTTAAATGTAGAAAAATACAGATATCACATATAAACTGAAGATAACCTGTGATAATGGAAGTGAGGGTACTGTAAATGGGAACTATGTAAAAGTAACAAAACACAAACAAATGAAGAGTAAAATGATGAAAGGATCAGTGTTGTGAGAGGATTGATTGTGAGTGATGCAGCAGAGAGAAGCACAAGTGAAAACCTGGAGGCTCACCATTAACTTCATGCGCTGTTAGTTTTGTCATCAAACACCACAGGAGGTTTTACAAGCTTATGATGCTTTTGATGTTAACTAAACGCCAACTCACAAGTATCAAACATAGATTCTTTTTAACAAATGCACAAAAAAATTATTCCTACCTGAGTTGAGGATGATACCAACAACGGCAAATCCCAGTTTTGTTGCAAACATTGCTGTTTTCAACTTAAAATGTGTTTTAAGATTAATATGAAACTGCCTTTAATGGCAACAAACTAAGAACATACAAGTATGATCTCTGCCACCGACGCTCTTCTTATAAACTCAACACACATCTGTTAAAACAGGACTTTGTAAAGTCGGCATGTACCTTCAAATTTCCACTTCCTTAGAATGTGCTTTAAGATGGATTTATAGATGAAATAAGACAAGATAATAAGACAAGAATGAGAGGTTGTGTCAGGAGCACTTTTTACAGACAAACCCACAATAAAGAGGAAGAGACTAAAATGGCACAATGCTGTCATGGTTGGGTTTTGAAGTTATTTTTTTAAATTAGAGAATTTATTTATGTTTCCCAAAACATTTTTCTTTCAACTTCCCTGCACAGAATACCACATCAGCATACTGTAAGGCAGTTCAGTTCATTTCATCTTTACTTTTATGTCTGTTACAATCTAAATTCTCTCTAGGGTTTTTTTGCAGAAAACAGGGCCTGACCCTCAACAGGCAATAGTGGCACGGAGAAACTCCCCTTTCAAGGGAAGAAATTTTGATCAGGTCCAGACTCAAATGGGAGAGGAGAGGAGAGGCAGCCATGAACCAGCGTGCGTGACAGAAACCCATCAGGCGATCATGTTTCTGTACCCCAGCAGCATCGGCACATAGCAGCATAAATAAAAGAATGTATCCAAATAATACATTTCCTGCATATGGTAATTAGTCTGACTATAATTATAACTGTAACACGGAATTACTGTACCATATGCTTTCTCAAAGAGTAAGGTTTTAGGCCTCAACCTTAAAGTAGAGGGAGTCTGCCTCCTGTACCTGGACAGGGAGCTGGTTAATGGGCAGCTAATGAATAGAAGCCAGCTCAGGAGTCATGTGATCTCTTCTGTTAGTCGGGTCAGAACTGTAGCTGCAGCAGTTTGCATGAGCTTGAGACTTCTCCGCACTATTTGCACATCCTGATAATATTAAGCTACAATAGTCTAGCCTGGAAGTAACAAATGCTTCATGCTGGATGTGTTACGATACATGGTGGTAGCGGACCCGAACGCAGGCCAGGACACAGAGGTGGAGAGGTCAAGGGCTTTATTTACAGGGAAGGGGAGCACACATCAACAGAAACAGTCCTCCTGGACCGCATGGGGATCGGGAGGCAGCGTCCGCCCGTCCCAGGTCCATCGGCGAGTTCCCAAACCAGACGCAGTCCCCCTGGACTGCCGGGAACTCGGAACACCGGTGAGTCCTCACACGCTGCATTCCTCCTGGACGGCGAGGACTCGGGAGTCCGGCGCAACACGCTCGCCTCACGAACGTGCCCCGAGACACTGAGGGCAGAGGCAGTCCTCCTAGACTGCAAGGGGAGCAGGAGCGGTCCTCCAGGAGAAACGGAGCAGCAACAGGAGAGGCCCTCCAGGAAAACCAGAAGCTCGGGGACAGGAGTGGCCCTCCAGGGCAACAGGAACACAGGAACAGGAGTGGTCCTCCAGGGAAACCGGAAGCACAGGAATAGGAGCGACCCTCCAAGGCAACAGGAACAGGAGCCAACACCAAGGAACCCCAACAAGCTCCCCACTAGACCACGAACAGACTCCCAACACGAACAGACACCCCGGCACTGACAGGCAGGCACAACCTGCTTAAATAGGCAGCAAGATGTAAATTGCCTACAGGTGCGCCCACCTGCAGTGCCAGCTGCACCCAATTGTGCTCAACACCACACCCTGCAGGCCAAAGACAGACACAACCCAGAAATCCCACAGGATGCTTCATGCTGCATAAATATTTTCCAAATCTTTGCAATGTTTCTCAAGTGAAAAAAGCCTACTCTGTCTTATACACTAGTCGCACATGTGTTAAACTCAGTCCTCGAGAGCCACGATCCTTCCGGGTTTTCTATCCCACTGAATGCATTTTCAGCCTGGTAGGACAGATTTTACTAAGTCTTAGTAAAATGGGAAACATCAGCACATATTTCATATTGTATATTTCTAATGTACATGTTTACAGTTACCCTTTATTAAAGTTTGGAATCCTTCCTTTGCTGTTAAGGTCTTCCAGGACTGTGCTTCTAACAGACCTGAAATAGAGATCATAGTTTTAAAGCTTTAGAGGACAGTTAGATGGTAAACGGGTGAGTCTGTCAAACGGTCTTTGGTTGGCGGTGAGGAGGAGGTGTGGAGTTTGAGTGAGTGTGAATGTGGTGATGAAGCAGCCAACACAAAGGGGAAGGAAGAGGGACTGCGTGGCATTGTTTTAGTTTTAGGCCACTAGGTGGTGCTAAATACCCGGACTTCACTCCAGCAAAGACAGGATCATAGTCTTGGTCTGAGAATTCCTTTGTATTTTTTAAATTCCAAGAGTCATTATTTCTTTAAAATATGAAACATAAATTGTATACTCAAACACCTGTGATCACTTCAAAAGTGTTTTAGTTCTTCAACTATTCAATATTCTACTGCCTTTTCCCTCTTTCCCACCAAGTCGTGATTGCTGTATAGCAACTGTGACTTATTATTGATCTGTCATATCTTTGTACCAGACCTCATCAGCTGGTGGAAAGGTTCTCTCCCCAGTTGACCCACATTTCCAACCCTCTCCAGATCAGGCATGTCAGCCTCTTGTCTTTATCTTTTCCAGCACTTTTAATGACTTCTTGGAGGTATTGCAGATAATAATGCATGCTGATGAAAAGGGGTATGAGGAGCCAGAGCACTTCATGTCTCAACACAATTTGGGATCGGGCAGGTAATCACAACAGTACAGTTCAAATATAAACACTCAAAGGAAAGGTGCAACTTTGTTCACTTTGCCAGAGATGTTGTCAAAATAATAGAGTCTACTTGCTGCATTCCACTGTAATCTATCTGTCAACTTTTGGCTTGATTCACAGGCTGCTTGTGGCAGCTTTGTATCAAAAATGTTTGATTTAGTTGTAAATGTGTGCAGCAAGCTGGCTTTCTTCGATAACACTGCATTTTTCATGTTACTTTCTGTCTGTTTTCGTTCCTTGTTGAGCCTTTTGAGACAGTGTTCTGCATCAATGTTCCTGAATAGTTCCTCTGCTGGCGTCTTTAAGCATGTAGGAGAAAAACCTCAAAATGCTGAGTGAAAACATCCCATTAGTATCCCATAGTAAACATCTAATTATAGTGGGATTCCCTTTAACAGTAGCACATAAACACTTGAACAAAGAAACAGACTCTCACTGTTCTAATGTGTGTTTCACATAAAGAGTCTGTGTTGTCCTAATTTAGAGTTAATATGATGCTTCCTCCTTCACCTAGTGGGGTTTCTAGTGGAATGGAATGATGTCACCTCAGTTTGTGTGTTTATTTAGCACTCACACAGAGACCAAACACTACCTCCATTACTCCCCTGTATTACCCTTCTTTAGACAGCGTGGCATTGTTTCCAAGCCAAAAATTACCACATCAGCAGCCCTCCAAATACACCCTACATCCTTCTCTCTCAACCTACCAACAATGAAGGAGAAATCCTTCTTTTGGAAGAGGAGAGGGGGATTTCTCATCTTTGCAGTTCCCAGCCTGGCCATAAATGCCGTGAGAGCTTTACTAATTGGTGTCTGAGCATGATTGGAAGAAAGAAGAGGACTTTGCTTCTGTGTTTTTGTGTGTGGATTGTTTTTTTTGTGTGCATATTTGTGTTGTGTGTTGCTCTCAACCCCTTCTAACAACATATATATCCTATATTGTGCAGCTTGGATCCTCAAGGCTACATTTTAATACTCTTGTGTCAACTGCTGCTCATTCCTAATCAAGTTCGCGAGGGTTCATTGGAGCTAATCCCAGCAGTTAGACCACAGCACGTTTCATTATGTCACTTGAAGGAACCACTTTTTCCATCAACCCCGTCCTCCTTTTCCGTGTGAAAATCAAAACACAGAAGTGCGATGGGGGTCCAGATGCCATGTGGGTAGAAACAGCACAATCAACACTGAATCTTTTTGAAAGGTGAGGCTGAAGGGTGAAACAGCACTCAAACTTAGACTACTGCACAAACTGCAGGGTGGGTGTGTTGCTTTGAGGTTTTGTCAGAGTGGAAACGTGTGCGTGCGTGTGTGTGTGCGTGTGGTGTGTGTGTGGTGTGGTGTGTGTGTGTGTGTGGTGTGTGTGTGTGTGGTATGAGGAGGTTTCATTAGCACTTCCTGATGAATCACCAGATGGAAAACACAATTACCTCCCTCACTGCCTCCCAATTATTTCCGCAGAGGAGGTTCAGGTCTCCCAGCTGAAGTGATGAACAATCGGGGGTGGATGGTTGCTTGAATCAGATGTTCCATGGGTAAAATACAACAGCCAAACTAGTTTTCTCTCAACGGCCGTTAGCTTGGACACATGTCCCAGTCCCAATCTGAGTAGTTTATGATTGTCTCTTTACCTTATCACATCATACATCAGCTGGCAAATATTAAAGCCAGAGGTGAGAATTGGAGGAAGAGGAAAAGGGAAGAGGTGTTGACGTTGTCTTGCAGCAGACAGGGAGTAGGAGATGGTCAGATAGAAATGAGCTGAACTGAATTCATTCTGAGTTTAATTTTGATCCATTTGTGTTTGTCATCACCAAATGTCTGCAGCTCTTCAAAAGACCAATTTGGCTTCATTTGTCTGTTACACAGAAGTGATGAGCACCATATTCACCCCATCCCTTCCTCTGTCTGCTGAAACTGACGTGTAGAGGAAACTCTTTGTCTTTGCCGTTTGGCCAGACAGACGACAGATGTCAACAACTGCGCAGGAAGTCCTCACGCAGGATCTGAGATGTGATGTTTTGTCTCAAGGCTCAAATAGGAAGGTTGAGATGTGCAACCATGTCTATTTATTTCATATGGGGGAGGGGTTCATTCGGATAGTAGGCTGAAACATGCCTCAGTAATCACGCTGGATGCCCTGAAATGTGCACAGCGGTGTGGACAGTCAATGTTGCGAGCGTTCCCCGGTGTTTAATGTAACTTCAGTCAGAATGGTGGGAGGTCCTGCCCTTACTGCAGCCCCCCTCTCCGACCCCAGTTAAGCTGGCTCTCTGTCTTCGTGAGTGCGGGTTGCCACAAGACAAGGGCCCTGTGTTTTCAGCCCTACATAAAGCTTTCTCTCAGACTTTTGGACAGACGGTCCGGTGGTGGCTGTGGGGTATTACGCGCAGGTAAATGCCGACATATTCGAGATGGTAATCCAGGATAAATCTCCCTTTGGCTGATGACCAAACATTCATGCGTTGCACAATAGGTTCTGGCAGGTGCCCAGCGGTGGATTTACCCTGGATTTAATGGAGAAATCCTTTCTGACTTTTTTTTTTGAGGAGCCTAATAATTAACGGCGGATGAAAAGAGAATGGGAGGAAAAGTGCATGAGGTTATTTCCACCATGTGCTCGGTTTCGTCAATAAATGTGCAAATAGCCCCTGAATCTCCGTCACATGCGGAATAAAAAGTCCCTCTAACGGTTGAACCCTTTTCGGTGTCGTGCTCCGACCTCTTCCACATCTCAAGTTCTGTATTTTCACCCAGTTCTCTCTGGTTCTTATTTCCCACAGTCTGGCAGCTGGGAGTTCCGTGTGTAACAACACTGCTGAAGTTCTCTTAACCAAGGTCACCAAACTCTTGAATGGTGCATCCGGTCTTTGTACCAGACTACTTCTTTTAAAATAAAACTTGAAAGGTTAAAAAAAAGGAATACAGTTTTTTTACAGGTTTATAAATAATATGGCTGTTGCAAGTGGGAAATAATGTGGGAGATACGTATTAGGGAGGAAAAGGAGGATAGATAACATAGACAAAAACAATTACAGTCCCATTCACAAGAGACATCAATCTTATTGATAGAAAATTTCTAAATATAGAATTTGTTTTCAATGCTAATGCAATTTATGGCTATTTGTCTTAAACCATTTTTGCAAATTTACCACATATTACCAGTATTGATGCTCTAGCTCTCTCAAACATGCAGTGAATGAATTACATAATTTTCCCAAGCTATTGTGGAGTTAATTTATGGAATGTTACGAACAAATCAGCTTATCAATCAATGGATTCACACATTGGAGTAAATTATTGACCGAGCCACCTTTCTGTCTGGACCAGTGGCCCTTGGGAAACCCTGCTTGCACAGACAAAGACGGCAGATGAGCGACACAAAGACTGAAGACAAAACAGGAGTGAGGTGCGGCGGCGGCGGTCTGGGAGGAAGTGACGGTATCGTGGGACGAGTGAACACCACTGAAGACCTGAATCCTTTCTGACCCATTTCCCCTTCAATGCTCCTCTTCTTCTGTGTGTGTGTGTGGTGTTGTGTGTGTGTGTGTGTGTGTGTGTGTGTGTGTGTGTGTGTGTGTGTGTGTGTGTGTGTGTAAAACCCAGTATGTTGGACCAAAAACTCAATTAAAGAACATCGAGCATGACAGGCTAAAGCCATCACAAGGAAAATCTACATCAGTTCCTTTCCTCCTTTGCCTCCATCTGTACTTGATTGGCTTCTGTGCCTTCAACTCACACTCACACACACACCCACGTGCTTCATATATGTAGAAAAAGCCAGACTTGTAGAATCAGCGTGTACGTGCTCGTTTGAATGCATTAGCTGGGATTTCCAGATTCCAGCACTGCTTTATGAAACTTTAGCTCTGGAAAGTTTTGCACATTCCTTTAGCAATTTCCCGTAGTAAAACAAAGTAAAAGAATAGATGCTAAATACTGTAATCGGCTATCTCAGTCAAAGGTATATCACAGTTAAGGATCTGGTTTCTGCTGTAGTAATATTTCCACTCATTAATCCCAAATTACACACATTAACACTGTTGGTTCCTATAAAATAGTTCTTTAAGACCTGGGAAAATTGATCTGTTGAGCTTATGTTCTGCATTTCCTCATAAATGTAGTCCATCTATGATAATTGTATGATAAGATAACCTATAAGAAAGGGAATTTAGGCCACCAACCTTGTCTGGGGAAGGTTGCATAAGGTCAAGGGTATAATTTCCTTTAGTCTACAAAGTAATTGGGCCTCAGTCAGTCGGGACACTCCATAATGTGCTTTATTACTCAACAATTAAACATCCACACGGTAACTCAGCACACACAATCAAAATAAGTTAAACTCAGTTATAAATTAGCTTCTATCGAGGTAGTTAATTATCACAGAGAGGCTTAAACATTATAAACTGGATTTACACTGATGCTCAGAGAGTTGATGGTGCAGCTGTGAGAAAAATGTGCACGGGTTCTGTTAACTGTGGTTTATTGGTAGCCAGCAGCGTCCTACTACTTTACGCAAAGCGCGCTCACAGACCCGGACCTCGGCGGCGCGCACGGCTATATCCTGTGACTGAAAAAGCATCCCGGCTCCATTCACCCCGGAGATCCCAGGATCGCCGGCTATTGATTCCGGTCTGCGGTGGTCTGCAGATGTGGGGACTGATTCACTGCTGTCACTCGGTTCCTGTTCTTGGGACAGAGACAGAACTGTCAGGCTTTGAAAGAAAAAAAAAACCCCTCATTAAGACATATATCAGAGTCAAGAAATCCAGCGCGCACGGATTTTGGTTTTGAAAGGATTACTCCGGGAGCTAAGATATGGATATTGTTGGATGCGTGAAAGCAGAGTTTGCATTTTCCCACTGGACACCTGTACTTTATGCCCGATCCAAGAGCTGCCAGTGTCGGATACTAGTGTAGTCACGACAACCCAGGCTTCATACGTGCTTTTCGGTTATTTACTTTATTTTACATTGGTTTGGAACTCTTCCGAGCTCTCCCCGTACTCACTCAGCACTGCAGAAGCGGGATATCTTTGACTCTATTCTTTATCCACAGTTCATCAGGTGCGGTCGCAGTAACCTCGCACCACCTCTTTCATTGAAGCCGGGACTGTCACCCGTTTTTCTCCGAGGGATGTTTCTGAGCTCCAGGGAGCAGGGAGCAACAGCCCGGCTCTGGCAGTGGACCCCCGCCTCGTCCTGGTGCCTCTGCAGCGGATCTGAGAGGAGATGAGAGCCGCGGTGTTCCACCTCTTCGGCTGCCTCTGCCTGTTACGCACCGCTGCCGAGGTAATCCTCTCAAAGTGTGTCCAAATGGTCTGATGTTTTCCCAACATACTGTGGGTATTTACTAACTTTAACTTCCGCTGTAACTATTGTCGAAATGAAAACATGCACGGATGGAACTTCTTCCCGTGTAATTACGCACCAATGCCATCAAACACAACAAACAAATAGCTGCAGGAGACATTTAATGAATGCTCCTATGATGTGGCTTTTGTGTGTTTGACACATCTATGTGCAACGGAACATCTGTGCTCCTGCACAGCTACTCACAGGCTGACTTCCCCACCCTCCCCCGCAGGACTCCCCTCTGCCCCGTGAGCTGTTGGAGCGCCTCTCTCGGAGCGAGATTCGCAGCATCAGCGACCCCCAGCGCTGCTAGAGATAGACTCCGTAGGTAAAGCGCCTCTCTATGCAACTCTCACCAATTTCACATGGAGATGTGACATAAGTGATATGAGGATGTAGTGAGCCACTTCCTTTTGAGTTATCATGAGGGTAATAATACAGGAAGTACCAGACAGCAAAGCCAAAGAAGGAAATAGACACGGATCTTGTA
Organism: Takifugu flavidus; assembly: GCF_003711565.1. NCBI lineage: Eukaryota > Metazoa > Chordata > Actinopteri > Tetraodontiformes > Tetraodontidae > Takifugu > Takifugu flavidus. The sequence continues at coordinate 23,586 of NW_026622315.1, forward strand.
GCAATACTCTATGCCTTGTATATATCTCTAAGAGAGACGAGACGAGTGTATCCTTTCTATTGTTTTAATCCACACACACAAGTACTCCCCAAGCACGTAAAACATCGGCACATTAGTTCCACTTATTGGTTCCTACCAATATTCCTACATCTCCCCCTTTTAGTGAGTTGCCCACATTTCTTTTAACATCAACAACTGTTATTTTCTTTTACTGTACTTACAAACACAAATATCTCTGTATAACTTTAACTCAGGAATGTACAGTATGCAATAATCAATTAGCTTAGCAACTGGAGTACATTTTGTCTCATTTCTTTTAAACAAGTCAAACAATCAACTTAAAGGCACTTTCCTATCTCGGGGTCAGGGTAGACTGCCTGAGTCCCCAAAGCTGTGCAGGGGTTATTCTGCCCTGTGTGACCACAGCTTTCTATGTAAGACGGATTATTATTATAAGTCCATTTTCACTGGTCTTCTAATCATGCGCCCTGATCTAGTAACAGTAGGAGTCTCTGGAATGACCCTGATGTGGGATCGGTTTCTCCGAAGACTTCCTGAGGCCAACTCGATGTTGTAGGACCTTGGTGTCTGGGCTGGACCTGTGATGACCCCAGGTTGCTCGGTGTTCTTCACCCAGACTCTCTGTCCTGGTCGGAGCTCCTGTCTCTGCTGTGCCCGGTGTCGTTTGTTGAAACAGGATGCTTGCTTCTCCTTCATTTCCTGATCCTTCTCTCTGAAAGCTTGTAGATCAGGCCATCTCGGGTCCAAATTCTCCTGACTGACGGGCAGGGGTGTTCTGATGTTTCGACCCATCAGGAGCTGTGCAGGAGATGCTCCTTGCGCCAAGGGTGTGGCCCTGTAAGCCATGAGGGCCTTATGTGGATCCTCTCCCTTCCTCAGGAGAGATTTGACTGTCCCCACAGCCCTTTCTGCCTCTGCATTTCCCTGAGGATAACGGGGGCTGCTAGTCACATCGAAGTCGTACTCTCTGGCAAAGTCCGCAAACTCCGCCGAAACAAACTGAGGACCACCGTCCGTGACCAGGACCTCCGCGACCCCATGACGTGAGAAGATAGCCTTGAGCTTCTCCATTACAAAGGCTGAGGTAGTGGAGGTGAGGTTAGCTACTTCTATGTAGCGTGAGAAGTAGTCAACTACTACCAGGTACATAGCTGAGTTCCACTGGAACAGGTCCGCTCCCACACGCTGCCATGGCCTGTCTGGCAACTGTGTCGTCATCAGCGGTTCCGGGAAGTTATGCGCCTCCTTGGCACATATTGCACAGTTTCCCACTTTCTGCTTTATCTGCTTTGACAGCCCCGGCCACCATATGGACTGTTGTGCTCTGGCGATACACTTTGTGATGCCCTGGTGACCTTCATGAACTTTGTTCAGCATCTCCACTTGCATGGAGACAGGGATGACGAGTCGGTCACCTTTCATCAGCAGTCCATCAGCAAGTAGCAGGTCCTGTCGATACTGCCAGTACAGCTGAAGCTCTGGTGTGAGAGCCTTCCTTTGGTCAGGCCATCCATTTTGCACCAGGTTCTTCAGTCTGTTGCAGACACTGTCTGTATCCTGTGCAGTTCTGATCTGAGCCAGCCTCCCTTCTGATGCAGGTAGGTGCTCCACCACCTGGTTGACATAGGCACCAACATCCTTCTCCAGTTGTTTTTCTTCCGGCATCGGTGGTGCTCGGATTGGAGCCCTGGATAGTGCGTCTGCTGTGATCAGGTTCTTCCCTGGCACATGCTCAAGCTTGTAGGTGAAGCGAAGCAATCGCAATCTGAACCTCAAGATTCTAGGGGGCAAGTCGTCAAGGGCTCTGCTGCCCAGTAGGGAAATGAGGGGCTTGTGGTCTGTCTGTATGAGAAAGTCCATCCCTATCAGGTATGATTGGAAGCGCTCACACGCCCAGGTTAGCGCCAGCGCCTCTTTCTCTATTTGTGCGTACCTGCACTCTGCTTCTGTCATGCTGCGGGATATGAAGGCGACTGGGCGCCATTCACCTGACAGTTGCTTCTGTGACAGAACCCCTCCAAGTCCAAATGAGGAAGCGTCCGCTGCAACTTTTGTCGCTCTGTTCGGACTGTACTGAGCCAGGATGGTGGGTGAGCTCAGCTCCCGACGCAGCTCCTCAAATGCCCGCTGCTGCATGCTCCCCCATGCCCAGTCGCTGTCAGCCTTGAGCAGCTCTCTTATGGGCTGTGAGAGCTCTGCAATCCTTGGTGAGAACTTTCCCACGTAGTTAACCATGCCTAGATATCGTCTTACACCTGCGATGTCTGTTGGTGTGGGCATGTCGGTGATGGCTTTAATCTTGCTTGGGTCTGGTTCCAGGCCCTGAGCACTGACAATGTGGCCTAAGAACTTGACACGGTCCACAGCAAATTCGCACTTGTCCTCATTGAGTGTCAGTCCTTCCTGTTGAAGTCTCTCCAACACTTTGCTCAGCCTGTGGTCATGTTGTTCACGCGATGTCCCAAAAACAAGGATGTCATCTGCATGACACACGGTACCCTCCAGTCCTGTCGGCATTTGTGATAGCCTCTTCTGAAAGTGTTCGGGAGCCGACGAAATACCGAATGGCAATCTGTGAAAACAGTACCTCCCGAACGGTGTGATGAACGTCAGGGGGACTGATTCTGGGTGCAGTGGCACCTGCCAGAAGCCAGCTGTGGCGTCAAGTTTTGAAAACAGAGTCGCTCCTGACAGCTTGGCGAGGGTTTCGTCGACTGCAGGTAGGATGAGTCTTTCACGACAGACATAGTTGTTCAGATGGGTCAGATCCACACAGATTCTGATTGTTCCATTGGGTTTTAGTACCACAACAATCCCTCACTCCCAGGGTCACCATTCTCTGGAGCTCCTCTTTGACCTTGCCTAATAAGGGAATGGGTACACGCCGCGGCAGCGACAATGCATAGGGCTTGGCGTCCTTTGACAGCTTAATTTTGTACATGCCCCGCAGGCATCCTAAGCCTGTGAAAACTTTGGGGTACAGCCTTTTAATGTCAATTTGTTCCTTAATGCTGTCAACTGTGTAGGCCAGCTGCAGTGCTTCTATTGCTGGCAGACCAAGTAGCGGGGTGGCTAACTTTTGGATAACAAACACTGGCTGTTCAGTTGTCTGCTCTTTGTATTTTATAGTGCCATTGAACTGACCTTTCACTTGTAGAGCGTTGTCGCCTGGTCCCAGCAGTCTTTTCGTTGCAGTGGTGAGTGGCCCATGCTGCTTCTTCGAGTAGACTTTAGCTGGAATAGCTGTCACATCCGCTCCTGTGTCCAGCTTAAAGGTGGTTTGTTGGCCATTCAATATCAACGTCTTCTGCCATGTCTTTGACTGACCACCCGCCGACACACTTCCCAAGAAAACAGTCTCTACCTCCTCTTCCTGGATTTCATGCACACTGCTTGGCTTTGTTTTGCAGAGGGCTGCATAGTGGCCTTTCTTGTGGCATTTACGGCATTCTGCATCCCTTGCAGCACAATTGGTCAGGGAATGTGACGGTGTTTTGCCACAACGTCCACAGCCTCTTTGCTCTTTTTCATGGTTCCTTGAACCCTTGCCTTGGGCACCTTTCGTGTGCTTTTGAAACTTTTTCTTGTATTTCATCATGTCCACATTAGCTTCATTGTGGTCTGGACCACCTGTGTCACGCACAGTGGGCTGTTGTTTCTTTATCTCCTCATGCTGTCTTATTTTCAGGACAGCTTTGGCCAGCGTTAATTCACTGTCCATCTGCAGGCTCTCTGACAGGCCCTGGTATCTTATGCCTACCACCAACCTGTCTCTGATCATTTCTTCCTGCATTGCACCATAATTGCAGTGTTCTGCCAGTTTGTAAACTGCAGAAATGAACGATTCGGCCGATTCACCTGGCTCTTGGCTCCTTTTGTTAAATCTGCACCGTTCATAAATCACATTGTGCTTGCAAATGAAGTATTTATCAAAAGCCTCTTTTACTGGCTTGTATTTCTTCTTGTCTTCTTCGCTTAAGCCCAGTGTACACAGAATATCATCAGCTTTATCACCCATGGCATAAACTAATGAATTGACTTGATAGGCTTCACCTTTTTGGTCCAGTCCAGCAGCAACTCTAAACCTCTCAAATCTGCGGATCCAATTTGGCCAGCTTGGAAAGTCTGAGAAGTCAAAGTTCTCTGGTGGGCTAATGGAGAACGGGGAATCCATCCTCTTCTTTGTGTGTCGTTTTCTTTTAATTTTTTCCAAAAAAATCTTCTTTTCAAGTCAACAAAATATGCAGGATCACTCTCGATGCAGTCTTTAATAGCACCATCAATTTCAGCTTGATTCGGCCGTTTTCAGAAAGCTACAACTACGGTATCTAACTGCTAGCTAGTTCGCTTATTAGCTCCGAAACGCCGACCAGCCCTCACTCATCAAAACGTCCGTTTCTGCTCCGAACAAACGTCTTCTCATCTGCCTCCGAAAATTACGGTGACTGGACTCGATGCTTCTGACACCATGTAGCAATACTCTATGCCTTGTATATATCTCTAAGAGAGACGAGACGAGTGTATCCTTTCTATTGTTTTAATCCACACACACAAGTACTCCCCAAGCACGTAAAACATCGGCACATTAGTTCCACTTATTGGTTCCTACCAATATTCCTACATGGGGTACGTGATGAAGCAGGGTCCTTTCACTGAAGTGTGGTTGTACAAACACATTCTCCCATCATTGTAGGACACCGTAAAGCAGGTAGATGAGACCCACTCTGGGTGGAGAGAGAACTGGTTGCTGGATTACATTCAGATTAAATAAACTGCAGGATTACTTTGGTGGTCGAAACGCCAGTGAAACATAACTGACCCACTGTGACTGCAGGAGCTCTGAGAGCCTCGTAGCCTTTGATGGCGCAGGAGTATCTGACTGTTTTGTCACTGGTGACCATCTCCTGGTACCATGGAGACCTGTCTTGATAGAGAAGCTCTGAGTTCCTGTACCAGATGTAGGCAGCAGGTCTGTCAGTCAGCGTACAGGCGGTGCTGCACATCAGTGTTACCATCTGTCCGTCTGTGGTGGGAAACACCTTCACCTGCAGGGCTGAGATGAAGAGAAATACAGAATTAGCACAAACTCGTCCCTTTCTCTTTAAAGTTAGTCAGTCATCAAGTTTACCTGTAACAGTGAGCTGAATGTGGTCTTCATGGCAGTTTTCTGGTTTCTCATTGCAGCAGTAAGAGGTTTTGTCGTCCTTTGTTAAACCCGTGACTGATAAAGTAGGGTGGGTATCTTTAGATATCTGGTGTTTTAATCTACTTCCATTTACCAACACTTCTGTCCACTTGGTTCCATCCAGCTTGAACCATTTTGGGATTGTAGAATGTTCAGCTGAGCAGGACAGATTCAATGAAGTACCTTTTAAGGCACAGATGCGGCTGCCTTTCCCCAGAACCCCTTCAGCAGAGAGAAGCACAAGTGAAAACCTGGAGGCTCACCATTAACTTCATGCACTGTTAGTTTTGTCATCAAACACCACAGGAGGTTTTACAAGCTTATGATGCTTTTGATATTAACTAAACGCCAACTCACAAAGTATCAAACATAGATTCTTTTTAACAAATGCACAAATAAATAAATTATTCCTGAGTTGAGGATGATTCCAACAATGGCAAATCCAAGTTTTGTTGAAAACATTGTTTTCAACTTAAAATGTGTTTTAAGATTAATATGAAGCTGCCTTTAACGGCAACAAACTAAGAACATACAAGTATGATCTCTGCCACCGACACTCTTCTTATGAACTCAACACACATCTGTTAAAACAGGAAGAGAACTTTGTAAAGTCGGCATGTACCTTCAAATTTCCACTTCCTGCTATTATTTGTCGTTTAAAAAGGACCTCTAGTGAAAAATCTGTGTCATGCATTTTTATAGATTTTCCATGATCTTGTCCTTTACATTTTATACAAAGTTGCTGCAGTGAGCCAGAAGGTCAAGGACAGAAATATCTGATTTCATTTTAGCTGTGGTGACCCGGCCTGAAACCATCACATACATACGAGCTTTAAGAGCTGCGTTAACACCCAACTGTCACGTTCCAGTCTAGGGTATGGAATTGTGAACCAGGGAAAAGTGAAGGTGGCACGAGGAATAACGCAAGATCAATAAGTGAATTATAGATTTAATGGCAAAAGTGGGGTTGATACAAAAATAAATGAGCACTTAAATTATAGAGGTCTAATCAATAGTTAAAGGCACGTTGTATGGCAAACATTACAAAAGTAGACAAAAGTGGCTTCTCCACAGAAGCAGGCGAACTGCAACCGACGGACTGCGTATCACAAAACGAAGTGGAAACTGGTAGCGCTGACGTGGCGAGTCACGGAACAGAACGAAAAACGGAGCCAGAAGGATTTGTTGGGTGGCACCCCAGGGTTTTTAAAAGGACGCCAATCTCGAACCAGCCAATCACAGACCATGGCGCAGCACCTATTGACACAGAGAAACACAAAACACGGGGGCGGGACAAAACGGAACCAAACGCGCAAAGGTGCGCAGAGCGCACAGTAAAAGCAAACTAAACCACATAACTGGGATCGTAACACCCCCACCACCAAAAATCAACATATAATGTTGATCAACAAGTGCTCTCTAATCAGTATCTCTTAGCGTGACAAAGCATCAGCTAGAACGTTTTCTTTTCCTTTCTTATACCTTATCTCCAGATTGAATCCTTGCAGATATAAGGACCAACGCATGAGACGCTGATTTGAATTTTTCATCCTGGATAGGAACAGCAAAGGGTTATGGTCAGTGAAAACAACAACAGGCTTAGATGTGGAACCCACATACACCTCAAAATGTTGGAGTGCAAACAGTAAAGCTAAAGCCTCCTTCTCAATTGTGCTGTAGTTAAGCTGGTG
>NW_026622316.1:0-10295 GCF_003711565.1 Takifugu flavidus
TGGACGAGGACAGAGCAGAGTCCACAGTGCCCAGCTGTGTGTCCCTGAAGAGTGACCGGTCCAAAGGTAGATTAATAAACTTCAGAAGTTCAGAGGAAATGTAAGAAAACTAAAGCGTGATGATGTGTTTGTGTGGCAGCTGTTAGTCACATTAACAGCAGCAGGTTGTGAGTTTATTATTGGAGATGTTTAACACTTAAACCTCAGACAGTCATATAGTTACAGACTTAATGTGAATATTGTTGATTAGAAACAAGAATCAGGTTTAAACTGAAAGATGAATTCAGACATAAATGCTGGAACAATATTGAGTCTTGATCAGGTTCTTTCATCCTATAAATCAAAGGACTAATAGAGATGTGTTTCATAGTGAGAGGGGGGAGCACATCCTATCAAACTGGGACCAGGCAGCTCCACCAGGAGAGTCCTCTTGTTCACAATCTGGAAGCAGATCTGGAGATGCTGAAATGAAGCCCAAACAAAGTAAAACTGTTCAATATGAGATTTAATTTGTGATGTCATGAATTTGTAGTTGTGTTGATGATTTATTATAGATGGAAATCATTGGTTTACTTATGTTCAGGAAGTGATCTGCAGGAGGTGATAGAAGGTCATAAGATGAGTCTGAAGAGAAGATGTGAACATGTGACTGAAGGAACTCATGAAGCAGGAAGTGGAACCCTGCTGAACAAGATCTACACTGAGCTCTACATCACTGAGGGACAAAGTGAGGAGGTGGACACACAACATGAGGTGAGACAGCTTGAGAGAACCTCCAAGAAGAACATCCAGGACACTCCAATCAAGTGCCAGGACATCTTCAAAGTCTTATCTGAGCAACAGAGACACATCAGAGTGGTTCTGACCAACGGTGTCGCCGGCGTTGGAAAAACCTTCTCAGTGCAGAAGTTCAGTCTGGACTGGGCAGAAGGTTTGGAGAACCAAGACATCAGTCTGGTGCTTCCGCTCTCATGCAGGGAGCTGAACTTGATCAGAGATGAGCAGCACAGTCTTCTCTCACTGCTTCATGTTTTCCATCCAACATTACAGAAGATCAGAGCAGAAGATCTGACTGTCTGGAAACTTCTGTTCATCTTTGATGGCCTGGATGAAAGCAGATTTTCACTGGGTTTCAACAAGCATCAGGTCATCTCTGATGTCACACAAGTATCGTCCGTTGACGTGCTCCTGGTGAACCTCATCCAGGGGAACCTGCTTCCCTCAGCTCTCATCTGGATCACCTCCAGACCTGCAGCAGCCTATCAGATTCCTCCCTCGTGTGTTGACAGGATCACAGAAGTACGAGGCTTCACTGACTCCCAGAAGGAGGAGTACTTCAGGAGGAGGTTCAGTGATGAAGATTGTCCAAGAGAATCATCTCACACATCAAGGCCTCCAGGAGCCTCCACATCATGTGTCTGATCCCAGTTTTCTGCTGGATCACTGCTATAGTTCTGGAGGACATGATGACCAGAGACCAGAGAGGAGAGCTGCCCAAAACCCTGACTGACCTCTCTACTCACTTCCTGAGGGTTCAGATAAAGAGGAAGAAGCAGAAGTATGGAGGAAAGCAGAGACCAGAGGAACTGACTGAGGCTGATAAAGAATTCCTCCTTCTGAAGTTGGGTCGGCTGGCGTTTGAACATCTGGAGAAAGGAAACATCATGTTCTACTCAGAAGACCTGGAGCGATGTGGACTGGACGTCTCCGAGTGTCGGTGTACTCAGGAGTTTGTACAGAGATCTTCAAGAGAGAGAGTGTGATCTTCCAGAAATCAGTCTACTGCTTTGTTCATCTGAGCATTCAGGAGTTTCTGGCTGCCGTCTACATGTTCCACCGTTACACCAGGAAAGACACAGCAGTTATAAATCAGTTCCTAAAATATTCTGAACCAGTCACATCTCTTTATGGCTTCCTCAGGAGAGCACTAATGAAATCTCTCAAAAGTGAAAATGGCCACCTGGACTTGTTTGTTTTCGCTTCCTTCATGGTCTCTCTCTGGAGTCCAATCAGAGGATCTTGGGTGGACTGTTGGATCAGAGGAACAGCCACCCAGAACCATCCAGAAGGTCCTCAACAACCTGAAGGAGGAGAACAGTGATGGAATCTCCCAGACAGAAGCATCAACATCTTCCACTGTCTGATGGAGATGAAGGATCAGTCAGTCCATCAGGAGATCCAAGAGTTCCTGAGTCAGGGAAGAAATCAGAGAGGAGACTGTCAGTGATCCACTGTTCAGCTCTGGCCTACCTGCTGCAGATGTCAGAGGAGGTTCTGATGCTGAACTGAACCTGCAGCAGTACAACACCAGATGAGGGACGACGTCGCCTGATTCCAGCTGTGAGGAACTGCAGGAAGTTCAAGTAAGTACAGATTTCTGGGGCCGGACATCGGCGTTTAAATCAAGCGAGTGGATCATGTCAGGTAGCAATACCCCCTCCAGTGGTCATTCCTTCAATTCTTTATCTCCATTGCAGCGTCCATAAATTAAAAACAACAACAATTCATCCAGAAATGTTCAACACTGGCTGGATATAAGTTCAAAGGTCAATCCAGACAAACCAACATAAGGCAGGATAATAGGAGCCACAAGTTAACTGACTATCATGAAATGACTGTCATGTCATTAAATCACTTTTGTTTGTTTGTATACAGTGATCCCTCGCTATATCGCGTTTCATCTTTCACGGCTTCGCTGCTTCACGGATTTTTTTTGCGAGTCGTTCATTGCAGTTCTCAAATATAATCGAAGGTGGCATATCCGTTTATAAAAATCTTCTTGCCCAGAAAAAGAAAGAGCGCCAACAACTCCCCATAACAATGTTCTTCTCTGGGAGAAAGACTCCTGCGCCTCCAGTAGAAACAACGCTCCAGCGGAGCGGAGTCAGGACGCAGAGGCACAGCTGGGACATGTTTCCAACCTTGTAACATTTATTATATTACTATATTAAAATTATTGTTTTAAACAAAGTTTGGTCTTTAAAACAGGTTTTGATTTTGGTTTCATTCTACTGTTCAGTATTGCATTGTAAAATAATTAAAAAAAATAAAGTTGCTACTTCGCGGATTTCACTTTTCGCGTGTTACTTTTGGAACGTAACTCCCGCGATAAACGAGGGATCACTGTATATAATTCCGTACTCACTTCACTGTACATCGTATTCTAACGACAGAAAAACACATTTTAACTAATGACACGTGACTATTTTGCTTCATTTGTTCAACGTAAAAACAGCCGGCCTCGTTGGTTTAAATGGGTGTTTTAGGTCTTTGTGGCGGTTCCGTTTGGAGCCTTTATGTGACCCACAAAGTTGTTTGAGCCTTTCCACACCCGTTAGGTGGCAACTTCATCACTAGCAACAAAAGGTGCAGTGAAAATGATTTGAAGGGAAACAGGCAGATGTAACAGAAGCTGAGGGCAATCGATGCAACCAGAGACTCTGATGTCATCGATCGGATCGCTGAATTAAGACTTGACGCACCATCGTACAAATTGGATGAAATGCAAAATATCCAAAGAGCCGATAGACAGATAAAAAGATGCACGTTTCTTTAAACCATTTGCTACAATCATTTTAAATATTGAGTAATTATGAGCTGTTCTAAAATAAGACAAATGTTGAGAATAATTCAGTTGCATTTCAGATCTGATGGTCGTTCAAACTGTTGCTCTACGGTGTTGAATTTAGCTTTTCCAGGAAATGAGCTACATTTGTGTTGAGGTAGATTCTCAGATAAGTTGATGAGAAATCCCAAAGTTTGACTCACTATTTTTGTTTCATACACAACAGACTGTATGATGATGTTCTTTCAACGAGTCATTGGGAAGTTGTGGCCTCAGCAATGACGTCAAACCCTTCTCATCTACGGGAGCTGGACTTAAGCGAGAACCAAAGCCTGACAGATGCCGGAGTAAAGTTACTGTCTTCTGCAATGATGCATCCAAACTGCAGACTGGAGACGCTCAGGTCAGGAGGCCTCTGTTGGTCTTTTCTACATTTCTTTACATTTTCTGCTTTTCTCTTCATTTTCAGATTTAGAAATGTGTTTTTATTTGCCCCATTTATTCCTTTTCCAGGCTGAGTGGCTGCAGGTTATCAGAGATCAGCTGTGACTCTCTGGCCTCGGCGCTGAGGTCCAATCCCTCCCATCTGAGGGTTCTGGACCTGGGTGGGAACCATCTGAAGGATCCAGCAGTGAAGCAGCTCTGTGGTTTTCTCCAGGATCCTCTCTGTAAGCTGGAGACTCTCAGGTCAGTCAGAGATGATCCAGTACTTTCCCAGGTGTAACTAGTTAGACAATAACTGTTTCCATGTTTGATCTTTGTTATAAACGTAGTGTTACAGTTCTCAGAAAAAAACCACACAGGACAGATTTGCAGTATTAAATTGGTTGTGGAAATCTGTCCCATGTGAGGATGGTCATCAATGACTAGAAAGGAAGTATCAGTTGTAGATTTGTCTTGTTTTATTTTAGGCTGGCCACAAAACCGCCCAAACATTCAGACCAATCAAAAATGGTTCTTCCTGTCTTTTAAAGATCAGAAGGAAAACTAGAAACCCAAAAAGAAAGCTGCTGCAGTGTGCCATGCCCCTTCTCTCCTGAGAAAAGCCATCCCAAAAAAGAGAAAAGCCCAAGTGTGAAGTGAGCACCCTGTTAAACCTTGGTACCGAAAGCCTGCAGTCATTCTCATCTTAGGTGGCTTCATTCCAGCCAGAAGCCCAAACCTGCCTCCCTCTTAAAGGGGCAGCAGGTCAGTCCAACCACAGAAACCTTCATGAAGATCTGAAGCTTTCAGCATCCACAATTGTTGCACCTCACTTCCATTGGAGTCCAAATCAGAAGTCAACAAGTTGATTCTACACCGATTCTACACAATGCAACCATTTTAAAAAGGTTTCCATCCATAAGTTTTCACACATTTTTAGATAAATCTGTTTGTTCATCGCCTCCTTCTGTTGTAATGGTCATTAAAGAAAATGACCTTATTGGAGTTTTTCTCCTCACAAATATGACTTTCTATGAACGATGCAATAAATGCAGCTGCAATCTAAGACAATATGGAAGTATGTGATATAATAGTAGTGGAAGTAGCTCATAAAATAATACATTTGCTCTTCTCATCTCTCTATGTTATTAAAGAAAAACCTGCTCTTAGTCAACAACATCTAAGACATCAACCAAAAATCCTAATTTTCTACAATCTAATATAAAACAGTAGAGAAGACTCTTTCTGCAGAGACACTGGTGGCAGGAATGCAGAAGTATCACCTGCTCAACTTGGAAGGTGGAGCAGAAACCACCAGCTGAGAAGGTCCTCAGCCAGAGGAAGTGGTGGAGAACCATGAAACTTGCTAAGCTCCACCTCAGCTCCAGAGACGGGCTGAGCTGGAGCTGTGGCACCAGGTATCGCCCAGAAGAGCCCCAACAAACAAGCAAGCTCTTCTCTTGGGAGGAGAGGGCTTTGAATCTCAGCTCAGTGTGCTTGTCTCTAGTAGGTGGCAGCTGCAACTTTTCCTGAGCTCCTTGTTGATGCCCTGAGGGGAATTGATGCTCCTGCAATGTTTTCTGGCAGCATTGAGCTTGCAGTGGGGCAATCAAACACACTGTGGGGGGGCTCTCTTTCCTTCTCTCATCTGGAGAACAAGTGACACCAGCTGCCAATCATTGTTGGAGAAATGTGCAGTCAGGGGAACGATGCGTCCAGACTATAGCCACCCTTCCAGCATCCAGCAGTGTCTAAAACCTTTGATTTGGTTTCACCAGAGAGTGTAGGGATTGCAGGGTCGCTGCAGCATCGCCCACAAGCTGTCAGGAGTGGGTCGCTTTGTCCCAACTCCTGACAAGAGTTGAGTGCTATTGAGAAATGTGGTCTCACAAACTTGGAAGGTATTTTGACCCACACACACTTTACATACGCTGTAGATCTTGTCCAACCGCCCTGAAAGAACCCAAAATAGGAACATACGGCAGATAAGCCGGTGCAGGACCAGAGGTTTGTTGCTTGTAAGCTGTGTTTTGCTCTGGTACATGTTGATTTTTATTTGTCTTCTCTCAAAATAATTGTTATTTTAGACTAAGAGGCTGCAGTTTATCAGAGACCAGCTGTGATTCTGTGGCCTCAGCTCTGAAGTCCAACCACTCCCATCTGAGGGTTCTGGACCTGAGCTCCAACACGTTGCAGGATTCAGGAGTGAAGCGGCTCTGTTCTGGACTGGAGAGTCCAAACTGTAAACTGGAGAGGCTCAGGTCAGTCTTCATTTTTCTACCTATATACCAGCTGCTAAGATGGTGAAGTGAGGCTGTTCTCAACACTGCTGTGATGCACCACATTAAAAACATTCCTTGGAATATCGTGAATTCAGGTCTGACCCAACTAAGAACTAACGTAGGTTTAGTACTGACGCAGATAACATGCAGACCTGCACCGTATAACCTCATCCTGCATTTTTCAGATTGATTGAGTGCAGTTTATCAGAGATCAGCTGTGGCTCTCTGGCCTCGGCGCTGAGGTCCAATCCCTCCCATCTCAGAGAACTGGACCTGAGTCAGAACCAGCTGCAGGATTCAGGAGTGAAGCTGCTCTGTGGTTTTCTCCAGGATCCAAACTGCCGACTGGAAACTCTGGGTAAACACCATTCTCAAAAATGTCCATTATTCCATCCGAGGGTCCTCACACTTTCTGTGTGTGTGTTGTGCCCAGTTCCTTCAGGAGGGGGGGGCACACGGGGACCACTTATTCATGATAAATTGATTTAAGGACAATGAAAAAGCCGACAGATGGTAACCAAAATTAGACAAAACTAGGTGAGGGTGCCTGGTAGACACCAGCCAACGAGGAGGGAGATGGTGAGGGAGACAGGAAGTCATCTAAACAGGTTGTGCCTTTAAAGATGAGCCACAGGTGAGATGGATCTCCATGATGAGATGGGAGGGAAAGAGGTGGGAGAACCTGGAAGAGTGAGGGCCAGAACAATATATATTCTCCTCTGGAACAGTGCAAACCTGAGAGGTTGGAATTGTGGTAATTACATATTACTATCATTTTTTAACCTGGAACTAAATTAAATATTTACAGATCATGCCTTTGATTAACCTTTCAGATGAATACTGGTTTCACTTATAACCTTATAAAAGTTTCCCTTCTTTATTTAGATTATGGAGCTGCAGCTTATCAGAGATCAGCTGTGGCTCTCTGGCCTCGGCGCTGAGGTCCAATCCCTCCCATCTCAGAGAACTGGACCTGAGTGAGAACCAGCTGCAGGATTCAGGAGTGAAGCTGCTGTCTGATCTCGTAGAGAATCCAGACTATGGGCTGGAGACATTGAGACATTTCTGGTGGAAGCCAGTCAACTCCCGCTCATCTGCTGCATCACTCACTGACCACTGGTGAAGAGCATCTGTGGAAACATCTGCCGTCTACTCCCTCCATAGATGAAGAATTCAGTTTTTAAAAAGCGCTGGTGGACTTTCAGGAGATCAGTCGATGGTCGACAAAGCAGAAGCAGCTTCGCCTTGAAGTTAAATTAGTTCCTGGTATCACACAATGCATCTTTATAAAGTTCTAAATGGCTCCTCGGCCACTCTTAGAAGCATGGAAACATTCTCTTAATTGTCTCTTCAAATGTCTGTATTATACGTTACTATTTTACATCATGCCTTCAGAATCTTTAGGGTTTAGTATTTACTGTCTCTGTGACATGGAGCATTGGAATATTTCAGCTGCAGCCAGCAAAAACCCATCAGAATGACGCTATCGGTGGGAACCGCAGGTCATTTGACTTTAGTCAGTCTGTTCAATGTTATAGGATTTATTGCAATCTAATAAAAACTATGAATAAATGTGGGAAATAGGAAATAAAAAGAAGCAAAATGACCAAATAAAACTCCCATGAATACTGTAAATTTAAAGATGTCAAGAATGGAATATCAGCTTAAATGGAATCAAACATAAACTGTAAAGGCCTCCTTTAAGTTTACTGCAAAAATAAACACTAAATCAAGAGCGACACGCGCCAAAGTTAGGGTTAGCGTTAGCATTAGGGTTAGGGTTAGCATTAGGGTTGGGTTAGGGTTAGCATTAGGGTTAGGGTTAGCATTAGGGTTAGGGTTAGCATTAGGGTTAGCATTAGGGTTAGCGTTAGCATTAGGGTTAGCATTAGGGTTAGCGTTAGCATTAGGGTTAGCATTAGGGTTAGCATTAGGGTTAGGGTTAGCATTAGGGTTAGCGTTAGCATTAGGGTTAGCATTAGGGTTAGGGTTAGCGTTAGGGTTAGGGTTAGCATTAGGGTTAGCATTAGGGTTAGGGTTAGCATTAGGGCTAGGGTTAGCATTAGGTTAGGATTAGGGTTAGCATTAGGGTTAGTGTTGGAGTTAGGGTTAGCATTAGGGTTAGGGTTAGCATTAGGGTTAGGGTTAGCATTAGGGTTAGCGTTAGCATTAGGGTTAGCGTTAGGGTTAGCATTAGGGTTGGGTTAGGGTTAGCATTAGGGTTAGGGTTAGCATTAGGGTTAGGGTTAGCATTAGGGTTAGCATTAGGGTTAGCGTTAGCATTAGGGTTAGCATTAGGGTTAGCGTTAGCATTAGGGTTAGCATTAGGGTTAGCATTAGGGTTAGGTTAGCATTAGGGTTAGGGTTAGCATTAGGGTTAGCATTAGGGTTAGGGTTAGCGTTAGGGTTAGGGTTAGCATTAGGGTTAGCATTAGGGTTAGGGTTAGCATTAGGGTTAGGGTTAGCATTAGGGTTAGGTGTTAGCATTAGGGTTAGGGGTTGGGGTTAGGGTTAGGGTTAGCATTAGGGTTAGGGTTAGGGCTAGCATTAGGGTTAGCATTAGGGCTAGGGTTAGCATTAGGGCTAGGGTTAGCATTAGGTTAGGGTTAGGGTTAGCATTAGGGTTAGGGTTAGCATTAGGGCTAGCATTAGGGTTAGCATTAGGGCTAGCATTAGGGTTAGCATTAGGGCTAGCATTAGGGTTAGCATTAGGTTAGGGTTAGAGGTTGAGGTTAGGGTTAGGGTTAGAGGTTGAGGTTAGGGTTAGGGGTTGGGTTTAGGGTTAGGGGTTGGGTTAGGGTTAGGGGTTGGGGTTAGGGGTTGGGTTAGGGTTAGGGTTGGGTTAGGGTTAAGGTTAGGGTTAGGGTTGGGTTAGGGTTAGGGGTTGGGTTAGGGTTGGGTTAGGGTTAGGGGTTAGGTTAGGGTTAGGGTTAGGGGTTGGGGTTGGGGTTAGGGGTTGGGTTAGGGTTAGGGTTAGGGTTAGGGGTTAGGCTTTCCCCTGGGGCAAAGCCCCTGGAAAGCAGAGCACTGGCCATCCAAGGGGGTCCCAGGCAGAGACTCCCACCCAAAAGTTAAATGTCCACCACCCTAAGGTGGTGGGGTGTCCAAAATTTAGGCTCTTATGGCCTTAGTTGCGACCAGCCTGGTGCCGCGACGTTTCGGCCAGTTTTGGCCTTCATCAGGCGGGCTGATCTTTTAAATATGGTGGCCCCTTGGCCGTCAACATAAAAATGGTCCCGTTGCTTTTTGCCCCTTCTCCCGTTTCCTAATCATTTCAATTTTGTGATGTTGCTCCCTCCGAATCTTTGGACCTTCTGAGGTCTCTAATTTCCGTTTCCCCTTTTATACTCCCCTCGCTTTTTGCTTTTCATGTTTTTTTAATTTTCAATTTAAATGTCCCTTCCCTTCCCTTGTATTTTATCTTTTGTATTTGTTGTTTCCCCTGTTTCTAATTGAATTTGTGTTTCCCTGTAACATCTCCCCTGTTTTATTCCTTTTTATTTTTCCTTTTAATTTCCTTTTCCCTCTTTTGAACTTAACCCTTTCTCTTCATCCTTCCCTTCCTCCCCTCTCCTTCTTCATGCCATCTTTTCCTTGGTTCTCCCCCTTTCCTTAACCTCATTTCTCCCTTTCCTCTCTTTTGCCTCCCGATACTTCAACCTTCTCCTTAGCCTCGTTAGGCCATGTGGCACTGCACTTGTCCCATTTTTCTTACCCTACCTCATTTGGGCTCTCCCGTATGCGGGCTGAGTTAAATTTGGGTTAGTTTGAGGTGGGTTTGATTGATGGGTACAAGGCTTAGCGGGCACGAGATTGGGTTTTGGGTATGGGGACATCGGTTTGGGTTGGAACAATGAGGCTAGGAATGAGAACAGGACCATGGGCAATTTAGAAATCAGAATCAGATAGGGGGAGGGATAATTAATCAGAGATAGTTAGGGTTAGAGGTTGAGGTTAGGGTTAGGGTTGGGGTTAGGGTTAGGGTTGGGGTTAGGGGTTGGGGTTGGGGTTAGGGTTGGGTTAGG
>NW_026622317.1:0-10051 GCF_003711565.1 Takifugu flavidus
TGATTAAACCCGTTGCGTATAAAACCATCACTGGATCCTGATGTCATAGCAATTATAGGCCGATATCCTAACCCAACATCCATCAATATTTCCACCCCACTTCAACCTGAACTTCTTCCCCTTCTGAGGAGATGTGCTCAGAAAGTTCTGCTTAAAAAAACATCACTGGATCCTGACGTATTAGCAATTACAGGCCTATATCCAACCTTCCTTGTATATCTAAAGTTCTAGAGAATGGTGGTGACTCAGTTACTGGAGCACCTGCAGAGGAACAGCCTGTTTGAGATGTTTCAGTCAGGCTTTAGAGCTCATCACAGCACAGAAACAGCACTTCTTAAAGTTACTAATGATCTTATAGCTTTTTACAGTTTTACAAAAGATAGGAGGATTGACCTGTAGATTTATTATGTTCTATTTGTGGCCGAATGTATTGTGTTGCCTGACAACAATTATTAGATGGTGAAGCTAAGATGTGCCCTGACACTGTTGTCAATACCTTTGTACTTGTTATAAAGGCATTTCTTTTTGGGTTCAATCAGCACCCTAACCCCTGACCCTAATGAATTTACACATGTGATTTTCCCCTTATACTAAAGGGAATGTAATACTGGCAATCCACCTACAAATGGAAATAGTGTGATTCTTTCTATTTTTGAAATATATTCACTAATTGTATTCATTTTCTTTATTATTTCAGTATGACTGCAAACAATTAGCTGGTTGAGGACCATTATTGCATTATCAATGTGTATTTCCATTCACATTGATGACAAATATAGAAATCTTGTTCTATAGTATGGTGTTAAAAAATTAAAAAATACCACTAATATCTTTAGTTATAAAACAATTTAATATCATAAATGTTACAAAATGCTCTATCTCATAAAAATAAGTCTAAAACAACAGTAAAACAAAAGATAGAAACTAGTAAAAGCTGGATCAAGTGTGTAGTGTCTTAAAAGCCAGGTGAAAAGGGGTTTTAAGATGGCTTTTAAAAAGGCTTAGGGAAGGAGCCTCCTGTCTAATGTCCAATGGCAGACTGTTCCATATTTAGGAGCAACCATGGAAAAGACTCTCCCGTGTGTAGCAGTGTAGTAGGACTCATCCAACGCAGTTGTGAGGCTCTAAAGTATGAATGTGTTGATCCTTTGTTCTTTAGACTGATTGCAGTGTGATCCAGAGCACCTACACTCATTGTTCTGGAAGGAATAAGCCAAACACCCAACTATCATGTATCCAGACCAAACACTGAACATTCAAATGTTGTTCATCTTAATGTGTTGACAACTATTTCTTCACACAACACATCCTCTCATTTGCTTATAATGGCACCCAACCAGTTTGTGGCAATATTTGGATATTAAAATACTAACATTTCTGATTTGGGTGAACAGACACTGTTTCCTCTGTACTTAAAAGGCCTCTTCTTATACCCACATTACCACTTTCTGGGTGGAGCCAAGGGGAGCTTGGCTTTGATTTTGAATCATAAACTTAATATCAAAGAGAAGTAGGCTTTCTAGTTATAGTAGGTGTTGTAGATGTAACTTATTTTGATGAACAGTTCAAGACAGAAGACTCATTTTCAGGTATATAAATGTTTTATTAATAGGGGTAAGGGGGTTAGGGTAAGGTCTTCTCCAGAATTAATCACCTTAGCCTCTCTTAGCCTTTTTTCAGTATTCACTGAAATAGTCCATATTATGAATGCACTTGCATACAATTCCCTCAAAAATCCTTTGATAAATTTTCACGTTATTGTTTCCACAGACCATAAAAGCCAACTTATAACATTGGTATATGATAAAAATGTGGGGAAAAAGCTAATTACATTTTTGAAATCAAAGCTCACATTAAGCTAGCATATTGGCAATAAAGTGAATGTTTTTCTCTTCACAGATCAGATCAGAAAATGCAAAAAATGCAGTTGTCGCAGAATGCTAACAGCTTTCCAACACAATTGTGGCGCTTGGTCAGTGACTGTGAAATCAACGCAATCATCTGGAACGACCAGGGTGATGGGATCATCACCAGGCGTTTAAGAAGAGACAAGCCCAAGCTCCACCATTATTTCCACCCCTAATTCAAACGAAACCAACCTGATCTTCTTCCCCTTCTGAGAAGAGGCAACCTAAAATGTAGCGACAGGATAAAGGATGATCCAAGACTCATCTGACAGAGAGGTGGAGGGACCATCGTAATCTGGATGACACAGGTAATGATGCCATAGAGGTAAATCTGCATGAGCGTCTAGTTGTTAAATTCTTGGCTTAGTAAAATTCAACTGGACTTCCTTTGGTTTTAACCCTAACCCTAGTCCCTTTGGTTTTAACCCTAACCCTAGTCCCTTTGGTTTTAACCCTAACCCTAGTCCCTTTGGTTTTAACCCTAACCCATACCCAAACCCTACCCTAACCCTAGTCCCTTTGGTTTTAACCCTAACCCTAACCTTTACCCAAACCCTAACCCTAGTCCCTTTGTTTTAACCCTAACCCTTACCCGAACACTTTGGTAACCCTAACCCCTGTGGGAAACACCATCACTTAACCGAGGAGGTGGCTTACAACACCAGCTTATCCAGTTTACCAAAGATTTTGGTTTGAAGGAAAGGGAATAAAAAGAAGCCATCTTTGTTCATCTTAAAAATCCTCTGTCCTCAACAGAGGATGCTATGACAACAACACAGTATGTAGCTCTGGGATTCCAAAGAGTTCATTTAGAACTGAAGTGGCCTCTTGATGTGAAGACATGAACTTTTGCAAATTGACAAAACTGAGCTGCATGTTTCAGTGTTGCTTTCAGTGTTTAAAAAGTATAGTAATCCTCATCACTCTGAAACTAAAGTTGAAGTCCACAGGAAAGTTGAACAGAGATTTGGCATCTTGTATTTTTGCTGTTTTGGCAGAAAACACCTTAGATGAAGAATTACTCACCCCCATCCCCCTTGTGACACGCTGTAAAACCAAGGTCCCTCCAGAAGATCACTATTCCAGTCATGATATGAGATATACTTTTGACTCCAACAAAGGATCATGCAAGGGTGGCCCCAAATCTCGATCCAAATCACCCACTCATTTGATTCTAGAAAATCCAGATGTGTTAGCTCCTGGCTACATGGTCCCAGGCGAGCACAATAGAAATTGTCCCATCATTGTAGTAGGGGCTGTCACACACAGCACAACAACAGCTAAGAAGTGTCTTGAACTTGTAAATTGATGTGCTACTAATTGTGAGACATAATCTAAAAGGATTATCTGAACTGTTTCAGACCTTGGGCAGCACAAGGGCAGCTCTCTGATCACAGGCTTTGTCCCCTGCCATGATTCTAACCAGGTTGGTGAATTTTAGTGTAACAGATTCATCTTGTGAGCACTGGTGCCAGATTAACTGACCACCCAGTGGAGTACTTTGGTTTATTGTGACATCGTTGCTCAAAGCTAACAAACATTAATAAATTGTCTCTAACCTTTATATTTTACTTTTTCAGATGGGATCCCCAATGGAGATAGACCAGATTGAAGACCAAAATTCCACAGAGGTTGCAGAATTGCACCTTCCTTCAGCAAGGGTATTCCAGACATCATTTGTCGATTATCCTTTTTAAAAGCATTCATTTTTGTTTAGAATGCCATGAAAGATAGCTGAGATTTTCTTTACAGGAGGACTTTAAAATAGTGTAATAGATGAACTAAGATCATGTTTTACTCAAGTCTCATTTATACTCTCCTTGTTCTTTTCCTGCACCTGGTAAACTTGCTTATTATAATTAGAATTCAAAGCTCTGCCTTTTCAGGAGATCATGTGAACTCTGGAACTAGTACATCTGCATCCATTTCTATTTTTTGTCTTAGATGCAAATGGGGGAACTGAACCTTTAGTGAGGTCATGAGTTTGTGTGAAGATAAAAGGTTGAAAAACTAAGAAGCGGTTTTCTCTTAGCAGATTGAGGAACATCTCCCATCATCTCCATCCAAACCACTGCAGGATCTTAAGCCAGGCAACTGGAACATGATAAAGACTCCAGGCAGCAAGCGAAGGAAAATTTGCTGCAAACATCTGACATAGATGTCATGACTGCTGAAGGACCAACCTGGTTGGATAGCAGCCAATTTAAGAAGCTGTCTTAATATCATGACTGTTCTTTAACAATTGCTCCATAGTATAAATAATATTTAATGTCTGTGATGGGTTCTTGGTGTGTCAGCAACAATAAACACTTTCTGCTTGCTTTGAGACTGTCTAATTTCTATCAGTAATGGCATTGATTCCTTCACCATTCGGATTTCCATCCTCTGATTTGCTGGTCAGAGCAAAATTGTTAGAGGAACCAGGAACTGTAGACCATGTCCTTGTTGGTGGATGTCCAAAATTTGTCGGACAGCAAAGGCTGCTCCGCTGTTGATCACACTGGGGAAAGGAGGGGGGCAGGAAGGCAGAACGAGGTCCAACTAAGACACCGGCTTCAGCACAGACACTTGGAATGTTGGACACAGCTTGAGGGGAAAAAGGCAACTTGGAAAGGGTGCACGGGCAATGAGTTCAACATCTGGTCCACTGCGAAAGGTCTGAGAAACTGCAGAGCCAGTTTGGACGATTCTACCCGAAAGGGAAGGTCTTGAGAGGACCACCACTGAATGTAAACATCCTCCCTACAAATTGTGGCGCTTGTTCAAGGACGGTGACATTGACACCATCGTCTGGAACCAACAAGGAGATGGGATCATCATCAATAAGGATCTAATGGAGAAGGAGTTTTTGTCTTTGAATTACTTCGAAGCTTCCAGTTCCTCGAGTTTTGGACGACAGCTGAATTTGTATGGCTTCAAGAAATCCAGGCCTTTTATTAGAGACAAGCCCAACATCCATCATTATTTCCACCCCAACTTCAACCTGAACTTCTTCCCCTTCTGAGGAGATGTGCTCAGAAAGTTCTGCTTAAAAAAACATCACTGGATCCTGACGTATTAGCAAATTACAGGCCTATATCCAACCTTCCTTTTATCTCTAAGGTTCTTGAGAAGGTGGTGGTGACTCAGTTACTGGAGCACCTGCAGAGGAACAGCCTGTTTGAGATGTTTCAGTCAGGCTTAGAGCTCATCACAGCACAGAAACAGCACTTCTTAAAGTTACTAATGATCTTCTCATAGCTTCAGATCATGGACTGGTCTCTATGCTGGTTCTGCTGGACCTCAGTGCTGCTTTTGATACAATTGATCACAGCATCCTGTTACAGAGACTGGAACATGCGATTGGGATTAAAGGGACAGCACTAGACTGGTTTAGATCATATTTATCTGATAGATACCAGTTTGCTCATGTCCATGGTGTTCCCTCCTCATACAGTAGGGTTAGCCACGGGGTTCCTCAAGGTTCTGTACTTGGACCAATCCTCTTCACCTTGTACATGCTTCCCTTAGGGAACATTATTCGGCAGCATGGGATAAATGTTCATTGTTATGCTGATGACACTCAGCTCTATTTATCCATGAAACCAGAGGAGACAGAGAAGTTAGTGAAGCTCCAGACCTGTCTTAAAGACATAAAGTCCTGGATGTCTTCAAATTCCCTCCTACTTAACTCAGGAAAACTGAGGTCATGGTGTTTGGTCGGGAACCTCTCAGGGATAGATTAGATCACATGATCACTCTAGATGGTTATCTCATTAACATCTAGCTCTCTGTGAGGAATCTCGGAGTAACTTTTGACCAAAATCTCTCCTTACAACTCTCACATTAAATTAGTCTCTAGAAGTGCCTTTTTTCACCTGAGGAACATCACAAAGATCAGGAAGCTACTGACCCACCATGATGCTGAAAAGTTAGTCCATCTTTTGTTCCTTCCAGGCTGGACTATTGTAATTCTTTATTATCAGGGTGTCCAAACAACTCTTTAAGAAGCCTCCAGTTGATCCAAAATGCTGCAGCCAGAGTTCTGACAGGTATTGACCACAGAGATCACATGACTGCTGCCCGTTAAATTTAGAATAATTTTTAAAACCCTTCTTTTGACCTACCAGGTCCTCAGAGGCCGAGCTCCATCCTACCTGGAGGAGCTAGTGATACCTTATCAGCCCAATAGACCGCTCCTCTCTCAGAATGCTGGTCTACTTGTGGTTCCCAGAGTCTCTAGGAGTAGAATGGGGGGCCGAGCATTTAGCTACCAGGCCCCCTGCTATGGAGCCAGCTCCCTGTCCAGGCCAGACTTAAAACCTTCCTCTTTGAAAAAGCTTATTGTTACTAATTCTGTAGTTCCAGTTACTATCATAGACAGACAGATTATCACACTTAGGGGGTCGTCTAATCATCAGGTCACATCTTATCTGTGCTGCTATAGGCCAGGCTGCCGGGGTCCAGAACATGATCACCTGATCACCAGGATGCTGGAACCCTGCTGGGTAATGGCTGCCTCTCCTCTCCTCTCCTCTCCTCTCCTCTCCTCCTCTCCTCTCCTCCTCTCCTCTCCTCCCCTCCCCTCCCCCTCCCCTCCCCTCCCCTCTCCTCCCCTCCTCTCCTCTCCTCCTCCCTCCTCTCCTCTCCTCTCCTCCTCTCCTCTCCTCTCCTCTCCTCTCCTCTCCTCTCCTCGCCTGGTGCAGTTAGCATCCATCCATCATCCATCCATCCATCCATCCATCCATGTGATTTTGTTCTAACATTGTCGCTAGGGGACAGTGTCCCTTACCATTCAAACCCTTAACGCCAGTTTGTTAAAATGACGTCAGTGACGGTCACGTGAATGGATGGAGGGATGGATGGACAGGACAGGAAATTCAGACAGTATTTCCACTCTTTATTGTCATCCAATCCCATGTAATTTACGTTTTACTGATAGTTAATGATCAGAAATCACCATCAAATAAACTACGTTTTAGAAAGTAAAATATGTATGGTTCTATTTTTCCTCCAAAGATGTGCTCGTAAAGGCGTTGACGGAGGCAGTCGCGAGGAGAAAAACGCGTGTTCCGATTGGCTGAGATTCGGTGGTACCCAGAGTTGTCAAGGAAAATATTGCCATCGCGTCTTAACAGGGGTGCCCTTCAAAATAAAGTACATTTTACACTCGCATGTGAAAACGAGAGTAATTTGGCAATAGATAAAAGAAAACTCTTATTATAAGCTTATTGTTATAAAAATGTAATAACACAACATGTTAGTACACGACAAATTATCATAAACTCAGGGTGCCATTCTTTTAATATGGTGGCATCATACCGGAACATGACGAAATTTCCGCTGACTTGCCGCCAGTCCAGAGGAAGGTTGTGACTCCAGCCTTTTCCTCGCGCTGCTGTTTGTTTGTTTGCGGCGTCTCTCGGTCCAAATGGCGCAGGATGACTATTAACTGCGGTTCGGCGCTCGGGGACTATTTCACGGCCTTTGGAGGATGATTCACACGCATGTGGTTTTATCTGAGGTAGGTGTGCGTGTGTGGGTGCGTGTGCAGGGGGGGGGGGGGGGGGGCAGCAGCATTGCAGCGATGTGTCATTGACTGGAGGAGCGGAACCAGGCAGCAGGTCCGTCAGCTCACAACAGCACGACTCCTTCAGAACCATCCTGTTGTGATTAGTCCAGGTCCCACCAGCAGCATTTACGCGTTCAAGCTGTGGTTCTGCAGATGTCAGGGCCATAGGACCGCCACGCGCGCGCGCATTACACACACACGCACGCACACACACAAATCCTCTTAAATGCTAAAGAACTATTCTTTTGTTTTCCTTGGGTCAGGTTGCTGCTCACATTGAAGATGCTCTACCTGTTCTCTGATGGAAGAACCGTCACCTTCCGCAGCCTGAGCCACTCTCGGTCTTTACATTCCTCCTGTCAGGATAGTTCATTTGTCCTGGGAGAGGCAGGCTGGGGTCGGTCTTTGGAAGGCTGGGTCGGTCTTTGGAAGGCTGGGGTCGGTCTTTGGAAGGCTGGGTGGTCTTGGAAGGCTGGGGTCGGTCTTTGGAAGGCTGGGGTCGGTCTTTGGAAGGCTGGGTTCGGTCTTTGGAAGGCTGGGAACCGTCTTTGGAAGGCTGGGGTCGGTCTTTGGAAGGCTGGGGTCGGTCTTTGGAAGGCTGGGTCGGTCTTTGGAAGGCTGGGAAAACCGTCTTTGGAAGGGGGGGGTCGGTCTTTGGAAGGCTGGGTTCGGTTCTGGGAAGGCTGGGAACCGTTCTTTGGAAGGCTGCGGTCGGTCTTTGGAAGGCTGGGTCGTCTTTGGAAGGCTGGGTCGGTCTTTGGAAGGCTGGGGTCGGTCTTTGGAAGGCTGGGTCGGTCTTTGGAAGGCTGGAGTCGGTCTTTGGAAGGCTCGGGGTCGGTCTTTGGAAGGCTGGGGTCGGTCTTTGGAAGGCTGGAGTCGGTCTTTGGAAGGTTTGGGTCGGTCTTTGGAACCACAATAAATAAGCACAATTTAACAGGGACGTGCCATCACATGGGAGTGTCCTTCAGCACGTCCAGCCCACCAAACATGAGGAGTGTCTGTTATAACCAGAGCATCACTATACTAATATAGGGCTGTTATAACCAGAGGGCTGTTATAACTATAGGGCTGTTATAACCAGAGGGCTGTTATAAATAGGGCTGTTATAACCAGAGGGCTATTATAACTATAGGGCTGTTATAACCAAAGGGCTGTTATAACTGTAGGCTTTTATAACCAGAGGGCTGTTATAACCATAGGGCTGTTATAACCAGAGGGCTGTTATAACTATAGGGCTGTTATAACCAGAGTGCTGTTATAACCTGTAGGCTGTTATAACCAGAGGGCTGTTATAACTATAGGGCTGTTATAACCAGAGTGCTGTTATAACCTGTAGGCTGTTAAACCAGAGGGCTGTGTTATAACTATAGGGCTGTTATAACCTGTAGGCTGTTATAACCAGAGGGCTTTATAACTATAGTGCTGTTATAACATGTAGGCTGTTATAACCAGAGGGCTGTTATAACTATAGGCTGTTGTTAACCTGTAGGCTGTTATAACCAGAGGGCTGTTATAACTATAGTGCTGTTATAACCGTAGGCTGTTATAACCAGGGGCTGTTATAACCAGAGGGCTGTTATAACCAGTAGGAATCTGTACACAAAGGTGACAGCAGCTGTAATAGTGATGTAATAACACTGGAGTAGCGTGTTTCCATCCCACGACCCCTCTGATATCCCACAGTAATATGTTGTGCTGATGCCATTGTGTGTGTCCGTGTGCCTGTTTGTTTGTTGGTTTCCCACCTGTCCTGTTGCTGTTGTTGTGGCCTCTCATGACCTCGGCCTGCTTGCCTTCGCTGCCCCGGTTCCTTCCTCCCTCTTGTTCTCTGACTTCTAACGCCTCCCCGTTCTCCTCTGTCAGGTTTTGCCCTGCTTCTGGTTCACTGGTCATTATGCTGATGCCACTCTGTAGCATTAAGGTTAGTGCACCCCGCCTCATCACCACTTCATTTGCTCACTTGCTTCAGCCACTCATTCCACACCAAGCTTGCACCTAAATCCATTATATTCTGGCACCAAATCACCTTTATGGCTTTTGATGACTTTCACCACACTAATTAAGCAGTGGAAGATCATTAATCGTGATCCAGCCCTTTCATTGGTGCAATTATACAAGCGTGCGTGCAGATACCTATTTTCACCACCAAGAGCTGGAGCAGTCAGGCTGATCCACAGAGGAGGCCTGAGATGTGTCCTGGAGATGGTTCCTAGCTGCACGCTTCACTAACATGATCTGATCCCAGGATGGAAAAGTGGCTGATAGAGCTTCTTCATCTCAGACCGAAGAGGTTTACACTCATCGCAGCGTCTTCAGTGTAAATCAGAATATAGTTCTTAGAAGAGAAAACATTTCCATAACCGAAAATATCCGGGAGGAGCTCGGAGTAGAACCGCTGCTTCTCCACATCGAGAGGAGTCAGCTGGGGTGGCTCGGGCATCTGGCCAGGATGCCTTCCAGTTCCCTCCCTTAGAGGTGATGATTTACAAAATCTTGTAAAATTAAGGATATAAGAGCTGTGACTGTTCTTTTTCCTACTGTCACTTTAATAAACGCTTCCTGAATACTTGAGCTCCTGCAACATCTCCCTCCT
>NW_026622318.1:0-8922 GCF_003711565.1 Takifugu flavidus
GGGTAGGTGTCAGGATTTCACATAAAAGAAAGCAAACTTTGGTCATCTTACCACAGTACTGGCATTCTAAGTCTCCGTAGATTTTCCTGAGCTGTTGGAAAGATTCCATATTAAGCTGAGTCTTTGGGAGGGAAGCAAACACCTGCTGGAACGCACTCTGATTTAAGCAGGGAAGAGACAACAAGCCAGATTGTTAGGAACAAAGTCTGAAAAGATTTTTTTTAAAGTGAACTACTTTCTAACACTCAGACATACAATTAACAACAAAAGATAATTAAAGACCAATCATAAGAGTATTGCAATGTTTCATAGACCTGACAGCTAATCTGGAGCTAAAAAAAATGATTGTGTCTGACCATCGTGTTCAGTTACCTTTTCTTTTTGTTGAGTTTGTTCTTCTGTGAGAGGTGCTGATGATATATTGCTCACACCCAGTGACACAGCTGTTTTTGATGTTGTACTTGCATTAGAGCACTTATCAGCTGGGAGTACAGTTACTTGAGTCTCAGATGATACTCCGTGTTGTTCCATTTCTTGGGAAAGTGATTTTGTCCCACCATTTTCTACTCCACTTTCTAATTTTAATGTTCCATCTTCCTCCACTCTCCCATCATCTCCACCCTTGAGCTCTGTATTACATTCCTTTATCCTATTCCTCGCATCTTCTCTCTCCTCATTGCCCCATATGTTTTCTCCAGGCTGCATCAGATAGTAGCTGTTGTTAATACAGTGTGTGAAGGCCTGATCCTGGTCCTGCTCAGTGTGTGACTCTTTCAGATGAGCTGTCATCCCCTGAGAGCTGACAAACTTTCCCTCGCACATGTAACACACGTATATGAAGAGGTGCTTCTTGACATGAGCAGCAAGTGCCTCCATCTTGGTTGCAGCATGATCACACAGAAGACAGGCAAAGGGACGATGGGGCGCGTGGACCAACAGGTGCCGCTCACGCTCAAGCTGATTCTTAAAGCCACGGTTACAGGTTGGACAGTGATAGAGCAGCTGTCTGAGACCCTGACGGTTTTTAACCTGAAAAGTTTATACAGAGGGGGAGTCAGAAGGTTGCTGGTATGGACAGAAGGGTAAAATAAAAGCGATAACATCAAAACTACCTGAGTTTTTGGTAACTTTGGTTCACATCAGGGTCTTTGAGATTGTGTTGTTTCTCCATATGCTTCAGCAGGTTTTTTACATCCGAGTACTTCTTATCGCAGAAGCCGCAGTGCTGCTTCACCTTCAAATGGACACGCTGTATATGCACCTGCAGTAGAATGAACAACTAAGATCTTAACACTCACAAGTTGAATTCACAAGAAAAACAGAAGACCAACGTAAACACAAAGTTATACGACGAAAAACAAGTCAAGAATTACGCAAAAACATGATATTAACAATGACAATACTACCTTGAGATGTCCTGGACTGAGGCACTTGAAAGGACAGTGCTGGCAGCTGAATTTCTCTCCAGTGTGCTTCCTCAGGTGAACATTCAGATTAGCTTTGAAGCAGAGAATCACAGAAGGTATCAGTTGACCAATTCTAACCTGAATGTTGATTTCGTATTGACACATGTCCGACTATATATATATATTTTTTAAATTCATTAATCCATGTTTGGTTCATATAAGTGTTTATGTTCCAACAGTTTGACCAGGAAGTTCCGGTTTACCTTTGATGCCTGATGCATAGTCGCAGTGTGGACACTGGAAAGGTTTCTCCTGCGTGTGTGTCCTGAGATGGGCAACCAGTGAGTGTCTAAATTTAAAGATCTTGTTACAAAACTCGCAGGCAAAGATCTTCAACTGGCTGTGGATGAAACTGAGAGAAACAGTACATTAATGGTAAATCATTCTTCAAAATTGAGATTATAAGTGAATACATTTTATGGGTAATGCCATCAGTACTAATAACACAGTTATCAGTAGAAATCTACATTAAATCTAATCTTAAAGAAAATTAAAGCCAAATGTCTGTTCTTTTACATTGCTGGAAAACGGTTATTATATATCATAATAAGGCTGTATTTATTGACAAGCATAATGAATGCATTTGGCAAGAAAATTTCATACTGTACTTGGTAGCGTGTTGTTGGATAGAATATTCTGAGAAGCCTTTGTTGGCCGCTGTTGTTGTTACTTTTGTGCAGGTGACGTCATTACTAAGAGAAAAAAGCAGCAGAATATTCAGGAAAATATACAGGTTATATTACACTCATATCAAAGACCCTTACATATTATGGTATATTAAAAAAGAAATATGTACTTTTATATATGTGTGTGTTTTGTTACCTTGATTTCAAATCCATTTCTGTGCCAGCTTCATGAATATTCACATTACTTGCGGGTTCTGCGGACTGACTCTGGATATAAAAATATAATAAATTAACATACAAAAATCAAGAAATTAGTACATTTTAAATAGTAAATAATTAAGACTGAATAAAAGACAGATAATATAGAAGATGAGAATTTTAAATGTATTTTTTCTATTTGGTAAAACTGCATGTGGTCTTATTTATTATTTTTCTAATTTCATTGTTTTGATAGAAATCATTTTAAAAGAAACTGATGTACCCTATAGTTTATAAGTGGCAACTTTTTGCTTTTGTGAGTGCCACACTTAAATTAATTTTATATCCAACATCCAAAATATCTGTTAGCTACAATATACACAAGCACAAATGCATGTGAACTATAATGGGTGAGGTTGGACAGCTAAATGGGTGAATCAAACTTTTTATACTCCAGTCTTTACCTGATCTTGAAGATGGATGGATGGGACGTCTGTTTCTGCTGTTCGCTCCTCCAGTGGAACCAGTTTAAACACACCTGTTGCAATTGAATGCAACTCAAATATAAGTAGATATATTTTACATGAATGTATACTTACAAGCATACATATCTATACATAAAAGAAAAAAACTGACCTGGTATTGTTGCCTCTTCTGTTAGAACAACGCTGACGACTGACTTTTTGTTACCTGTGGACAGGCTTCCTTCCCTGGAGATGCTGCTTTGGCTGGTTTTCAAGGTTTTTAGGTTACTATGTTCTACATGAACAAAAATAATACAATTAAACCCGCAACTGTTGCTTAAACAAATCAAGAGCCAAGAACTCAGGTGACCCACATACCCTTCTTACTTATGAAACCTCGTCTTGCTGACTTTTGTTGTGTCTGGTTTGAATCTGTTCCCCCAGGACCCAAATTCCCATAACCCTTTACTCCAGCATCATCAGAGATTTTCCCTGCAAAGGAGAATGTCCCATCACAATTTTCTATTCACAAGACTTTGCCATATACTAACATACAGTATCTACCTCTAAATTGATTTGCTCTTTACCATTTTCTTCGTCATTCTCCTCTTCCACTTCTCCCAGGCAGATGTGTTTTAAGATCTGTCGTCTGTTCCGGAAGGAGCGATGACAACTTCTACATTCCAGTGCCAGAGATCCATCCTGGCTTTCTTTTTAAAAAGGACATTTTGCAGAATGTTAAATTCTCTCGACATGTTTGTGTTTACTAAATAGTAATAACATGGTTAAACATACATTAAAATGCTATTTTCATCTAATTATTTAATCAGGTGAAACCAAAGCTGCTAAAATAGGTAGTGCTACTAAGTATCTACATTCCATATTAATAGTGATATTTGCATTCATGTGAAGAATCTATTCTGTCACACTAATTAACATTTGCAAACAACAGGTTACAATTATAATTTTTTAAATACCTGCTTTTATTAGACTACATTGCCTGCCATCCTCCTCCTTATTCATGTCTTCATGGCTTTGACCAGTATCCTTGCGTGACTGGGCAGAGTCTGCCTTGGATTCTTTCTGCTCCGTCTTCTTTTTCTTAGAACCTTTTGGTCGTCCTCGTTTTCGCTTCAATGGACTCACTGTCGGCCATCAAGGCAGTATTAAATATAAGGATAATAATGCTGGATTCTACTCTTTTTTAGCTAACACAAGAGTGCTGTATCTCAAAATAAATAATAACTACGGATTTGAAGATGTATTCAAGATTCAAACCATAATATATAATTAAATGATTATGACCTTGCGGTGTCTCCAAAGGCTCTCCTGCAAGGGGTTGTAGGACAATAATAATGTCATCAAAGGTCTGCTCAGGGTGCAGTTGGGAACAATGTGCTGACAGTTGGGTGTGACTTGGAGAGAAGAGGTTGCACAGTCGGCACATAAAGACAGAACCAGCTGCTTGTGGAAGAAGAAATGTGTCATTGGCAAAAAATAAACCAATCATTCAGCCCAAAGAAGTACTATGCATTATGTTCTGCTGTAAAACAAAAAACAAAAAAAAAACCATTTATTCCTCACTACACCTTAAAATCGGTCTTGCATTTTTTTAAATTTTTTAAAAAAGGACATATGCCCTTGTATTGGACTATTTCATTTACATGTCAATATGTTCTAAACTAGACCAAAAAATAGTATGCTAGTTTGAGATTGCATGGTAGGAAAGGAAATATACACTATTGGGCAAATTACTACAAAATCAATGTTATAAATCAAATATTATTTGAGCTCTTATTACCTTAGCGTTGGAATTTCGGAAAACACATTAAAATAACCAAAAATGGATTACTTTAAGCCAGAAACGTTCCTGCATTTACCGTAAAACATAATCTTTACATATTGTCATCTGTGTAAATTCTAACATAGAATAAAATGCAGATAGGAGCGTAAAAAAATCAGCTTTGCTATTATTTTGATTGAGTCCAACTGACATGCAGACCCGATAAACATATTCGTGATGAAGAGGCAGAAATTCTTACGTGCTTCTGGTAAATCCATTCTTAGATTTGTAAAAACAAATGCACAGTATAATGTGTCGTTTTAAGCAATTGTCTAAATAAATACATGTAGGAAGTTGAATTTAAAATCAAATTTTAACATTATGGACGCTGAAAATTTTGTCGAATCTGCCAAACAGGTCCTTCCAAATACCGGAAGCAGATTGGGCGAAGCGTCAGTGCAGTCAAATAGCAGCGCCCTCTGTGGCAGGAGGACTGTCCTGCCACAGAGGGCGCTGGACAGTTCAGTGAAATGACCTATTTTTGGTTTATTAGGGAGAACGTAGAGTGTGAAGAGATTCAAATTATAATATTTAATCAGTAAAAATCTATAGAATTATATCAACTGGGTAACAACAAGAGTGTTTTTAAACAAGTGGATAAAATGATTTAACTGGACAAAATCATAAAACATGAACAATCATATGTTGGAATAAAGTGCATTTATTTACAGCATTTACTTTTTACATTAAAAAAGTGCCCAGTCACAATACATCTGATGATTCCTTAACATACACATTCAAATATACACTTCATTTTCAGTCTATTCAGTTTGTTTAAAAAATTGGGTTGGTAGACAAGATATTCCCTTTGTTGTATTTTACATACGTCTGCCTTTATCACAAATTGTTATTCAGGGCATTACGGTTTGTTTAACACAGAGGATCAGAAGGTGACTCCAAGCTCAATAAATCACAAACGCAAGTGTGCATGCTATATTGTCAGAAAGAACTTTGATGGAAAAAAGTATTAGAAGCAGTAGGTTACATGCATTGCGTAAGAAAAAAAATAGAAGATCAACTTAACCACAAAATAAATATCTAAAACATTTGAATGATGATGCACAGCAACATTTAGAAATTTCTCAAAGGTAAGCTTTAACATAGGGTAATGCTGTTAACAGAAACATCCATGCTGCAGATCATAGAATATAGGATTTCCCCTTTTTCCAAATAAATGAATGGGTTAAGTGGTTCCCTGTTGCTCAGAGGTAAAAAGCAGCTACAGGGTTGGTTGGTTGGTTGGTTGGTTGGTTGGTTGGTTGGTTGGTTGGTTGGTTGGTTGATTGATTGGTTGGTTGGTTGGTTGTTGGTTGGTTGGTTGGCTGGCTGATTTGATATTGTGTAGAAACATTGTTTTTTCAGACTATAAAGTTCTAGCTTGAAAAAGCAGCTGTTGAGAAAGAATGTTCCTTCTGCAGGTGTGTGTGTAAACAGAGTATACAATACTGTAATGCACACAATGACATGTAAACAGTTCAGCACAATGAATAAGAGAACAGTGGCTGTGACAAACCCAGATGAAATCATTGTGTTTACTAAAAATTATCCATCACACATAGAAAGCAGAATTTCACAGTGGCAGATAATGGTAGAATCTCAGGATGAATGCATTCTTTTCAGTGTCAAGAATGACTTTAGAGCTATCATTTAAAAAAAAGAAATATACCCCAAAGAAAAACTCACTGAAAAGTAAATTAAACCAAATTCCAAAAGGTATATAATGAAAATTATGTGGAGGGAGGAGGTTCAGGAAGACATTAAAAAGAATGCTATGCACTTGCCAAAAATATTCTGCTGATTCATAAACATAAACACACAAGCCCTGACTCAACATTGTGTGTGTGTGTGTGTGTGTGTGTGTGTGTGTGTGTGTGTGTTTTATAACTATTTAAAAAAGATCTGAAAAGCAATTATGTTTTAGCATTGAGCTATGGATCATTACAGCAGTCTGCAGGGAAATTATTCTCTCCCTGTATAATAAATGTATTTATTATTATAGGCTATAAAGAAACCACACCAAAAAACAACTAGGAACAACTGATTCAGATAGTTTCTTACAGTGACACAAGGCTTGAGTGGTTAAGTTCCTGAGAGCATTTGGGTGTGTGGTGTGTGTGTGTGGTGTGTGTATGTGTGTGTGTGTGTGTGTGTGCGCGCGCGCGCGCGCGTGCGTGTGCGTGTTCACATGGTGCAACACTTGTTCTTGTGTGTGTGAGAGTCTTTGAAGCGGAGTCTATGCTTGGAGCGATATTTCTCCAGGTAGGTGAGCTGTTTGCTGTTAATGGCTCCACGGCGCTTCCTGCAACACACAGAAACAGTCCTGGAATTCGGAATTCAACAGCCTGGACACCAGGTGTCACTATTGACACAAGTTAGTCATCTAAGATGTGACGCGTTCATTCCGTGTGCTTCAACAGTTTACACTGTATTCGCTTACTGTCTGATGAGTTGAATAGCATCTTCATACTTCATCCCGCTCTCTATCAAAGCCAGAGCAACAAGCACGGGAGCCCTGCATGAATAAACACACACTCCAGTCAGCTCAGTCTATACATGCATGTCACTAGCATCTTCATCTTCTTATCTCCTTAAGCTCTCCCACCTTCCCAGCCCAGCCACACAGTGAACAGCTACACAGCACCCTGGATCCTCCTGAAACTTCTTCTTTAGGAGATTCAGCCAATCATCAACCAGCTTACTGGGAGGAGGGGCGCCATCATCAAATGGCCAGTCCTGGTTAAATCAGAGCAGAACGCTTCCCAGCATCTGAGTTATGGTAAAGGATGTTGGTGTGTGTTTTCCTGCATGCTCACCACCACATTGATGCCATCTTTTTCCAATGGCGTTTTGTCATAGGTGATATCACAGACCCGAACAACTGTGGTGGCACCGTAACGCTTCAGATCCTGATAGAAATAGACAGTGAATATACAGATGATTCTTTACGCATGTGTTGAGAAGACAAATTCCTATTTCTTACCTCTATGAAGGAGCTGAGTGTGCTGTCCGTGGGGTTGTGTGTGATCAGGAACCTCATGTTCTTGTGGCACAGTTCTACCGGAGCGGGGCGATTCATGGTGGCCAGGGGACCCGTTGACCTATAATAATTGTTATTTTTGTGATTTACATCCAATTTTTTTTTTTTTCAGAACAAAGCTTGAGTAATTTAAAATAAGCAACACCTTGCATGCAAAGTGCAGCAACCATGCAAATAAATGCCAGTAGTTATGTGCGGAAATGACTTAAATAGTCACTACAGTTGCTGCTGAGTACATATAGTTTGCAAATTCATCTTCATCAATAACTCATTCACCTCAGTTCAAACTAGAACAGACTTAACAAAGAAGCATCAGAGAGAGCCAGTGAAGTGCATGGAGGATATCTGGTCACCTTATACTCCAGTTGTAGAAGTTATCCGCTGTGCCTTTATCCAGGTGGCTGCTGGACCTCCTGACTCTTGTGGAACTTCCTGTTTGGAGTCTGTTTACAGCAGTTTAAAATATTCTTCCCAGTGTTGGCCTGCTGTTTGATATTACCCCATCAGTGGACCGTATCCTTCACAGTGTCAACTCCGGCTCTCACTCTCTGTCTTTTTATTGAATTGTTCAGTTCTTTTCTCTTCCTATCAGTGGTTCGTTCCTTCTCTTTCCTGTTAGCGTTCGGTGATAAAGCTCCACCTGTTACCCCATCAGCTGGCTGGTTCAGAGGGCAGAGGCCTGAGATCTTTTAGGTTTCGGGGCTACAGGTTGGCATGGTGCATCCTCAACGCTGACTGGGCCTAAATGTGTTGGGCATGACAGTAGTCGCCAGTCTGCCGTAGAAACGCCATCAACCAGCAATTCTGGAACACAAAACATACAAGACAATAGAGACATGAAAACAGTTGCAAACAGGAGGAGCTGTCCAAACGTGAGGCTGAATGAATGGCTGAATAAAATGAAAAGGTGTAATATTTGTCACGAAGTCCAGGAGGCAAAGGTGCAGGTTGTTGATGGTGGATCTTGGCCATCCGAGGGGTGAAAATCTTTAAGATAAAGTCAGAACTTTACGTGACCTTGATAACTACGATAGAGAGTTTGAAACAGAAAATCGTTGACTGACTATACTAGTGTACTGGTCCAAAACTATTCCATCACTGTAAAGAATGGACATGAAGGAAGGCGAGTCTGACCCTGAGTCTCTTGTTTGGGTTTTCAAGTCTATAATTAGGAATTTATCCTGCGTTACAGCTAATCAGGATTGATGCCAACTATTCCTCACCCGGACAGCTCACACCCGGGACGGAATAGTTATTGTTTACTAGGGCTTTAAGTGAATAAGTGATC
>NW_026622319.1:0-9657 GCF_003711565.1 Takifugu flavidus
CGATTAGCATAGGTCACCGCCCACTAATGCCCATAAAAGGAACTGCAGCAGGACCCTGTAGACGGAGCAAAAAGCAGCAAAATGCCCAAAGCGAAATGCCCAAAGCTTGCCTCTCCACGCCTGATTTCTGACGCCGTGTTGAACAATCAAGAAAGGATGGCTAACACGCTTGATAAAATTGCCTCAACCCTGATGACTATAGCCAACACGCTTAAAGAAATCAACGAGAATGTAAAAAAGAAGAATGAAGTAAAAAAAAATAAACGTGTAAAAGCTGTGCTCGGATTGTGACAATAATGCATTTTATTCACAAACGGGCAATTAATCGCGCTCGAACGTGAACCGCGTGCCTGCAGTCTGGCCCCATCATTGCGTCAGGACGCACATCCTCACCGGGGTTGTGGCTCTGTGTCCAAACACATCCAGCGCCCCTTTAACATGCCGATGGTGCGTTCAATGGTGGAGCGACTGCGCGCATGCATCTGATTGAATAAAACTCCTGTGGAGTCTGAGGGTTGGTCAGTGGTGTCAACAACCAGGGAGCCAGGGCATATCCTCGATCCCCTAATAAATAAATCAAGATAAAATCAAATAAAAAGACAGTTTTGGCATGGTTTCCAATTTGGTTGATTAATGTTAAGTCATTGGCACATTTACGTAATTTTAAAATTCTCCGTAAATCACCAAAAATAGGAAATATGCAAATAAATAAATAAATATGACAGAATTATCATTGTAATATTGAATTTTATTGAACTGCACAAGAGAAGAAAACACAACCATGCCAACATGTCGGCACTGAAATGTGCGCAAGAGTACTCCTGAGTGTTCGTAGGATTTGTTCTTACCTACGAATAAATCCAGGATAAGAAGAAATTGGTGAATGCCACAATCTTCGTCAACTGTTCGTAAGTGGGACTTAAGAACAAATTTGTTCGTAAGAACGCTTCGTGAATCTGGCCCATTGTTATGGGTAGTGTTGGCGCTCTTTTTTTTCTGAGCAAGAAGATTTTTATAAACGGATATGCCACCTTCGATTATATTTGAGAACTGCAATGAACGACTCGCAAAAAAAATCCGCGAAGCCGCGAAAGATGAACCGCGATATAGCGAGGGATCACTGTATAGCCTTTTCTTTTTGGGGGGAATGGATTGGAGGCTGCTCCAACATTGAGGTTTGGACTGTGACAAAGCAAAATGGACAATCTCCAGCAGAATAAATGTTTCAAGAAAATAAGTTTGAGTGTAAACTTCAAAAGGCCATTTTCTTGCAACCTGCTCTCGCTTACGGCCATACCACCCTGAGAACGCCCGATCTCGTCCGATCTCGGAAGCTAAGCAGGGTCGGGCCTGGTTAGTACTTGGATGGGAGACCGCCTGGGAATACCAGGTGCTGTAAGCTTTTTGCACTCTTCCACTGGGTCAGCAGAGGCCGCCAGGTTCCTGATAATTATCCAGCCAGATGTAATTCACTTCTAAGTACTTCTAACATTGAGATCTAATGTTGCACTATTGTACATCGTTTGAGATTTAATATTTTAGGAGTGTGTGTGTGCGTGTGTCTGTGTGTGTGGGCGTGCGTGCGTCCGTGCGTGTGGTCTGTGTGTCTGTGTGTTTGTGTTTAAATAAAATTGAATTTCCCACTTTGGTCCACACTATTGTCAACATTTCTGTCTTCAAAAAAAAGCCAACTCAAGGCGGCAGATTCCTGAATTGAAAACAATATCTAAAGAACTCAAGTATCATACTAACAACACTAATATTCCATCTGTCTATCCCCCAACTGAATTAACTCCACACCTATCTCATCAGATTATTTGTAACAGAATAAGCAGATAACGTAGCTTCCCTGTTCATATCTGCTACTTGCAATTTAGAATTTGTCAATAAAAACTATGCTATGACACAAACTACAGTTTAATAGATGGCTGTGCTCCTAAAAAGAGCAGCATTTCAGGCTCATAAACCTCACAGACACTGCTATGCTCTTTAAACATTTTTATGATGGTGAATTTTTCAATCAAATATCTTCTCTTTGATAATGCCCAAAGCTGGATTCGAACTCTCCCTCTGGGGTCTTCAGGAGGTTTCAATCAGGTTGTCTGTTACAGCAATTGTCAACTGGCCCGCACCGGCCCGGGATCGATTCCCGGCCATGGCACCGATTCCCAGCCATGGCACATTGCTTTTAAGTTGATTTCATTTATCGGACTTGAATCTTGTTTGATTTTTTTGAAGGCGTTTCACCTCTCATCCAAGAGCCGTTCTAGGCAGATTTGATGATATGACGCTCATAGGCTATACAGTGATCCCTCGTTTATCGCGGGAGTTACGTTCCAAAAGTAACACGCGAAAAGTGAAATCCGCGAAGTAGCAACTTTATTTTTTTAAATTATTTTACAATGCAATACTGAACAGTAGAATGAAACCAAACATCAAAACCTGTTTTAAAGACCAGACTTTGTTTAAAACAATAATTTTAATCTAGTAATACAAGGTTGGAAACATTGTCACTCGCGTATTTCCCAGTCCCAGCTGTGCCTCTGCGTCCTGACTCCGCGCCGCTGTAGCGTCTGTTTCTACTGAAGGCGCAGGAGTCTTTCTCCGAGAGAAGAACATTGTTATGGGTAGTTGTTGGCGCTCTTTCTTTTTCTGAGCAAGAAGATTTTTATAAACGGATATGCCACCTTCGATTATATTTGAGAACTGCAATGAACGACTCGCAAAAAAAATCCGCGAAGCCGCGAAAGATGAACCGCGATATAGCGAGGGATCACTGTATAGCCTTTTCTTTTGGGGGGAATGGATTGGAGGCTGCTCCAACATTGAGGTTTGGACTGTGACAAAGCAAAATGGACAATCTGCACCAGAATAAATGTTTCAAGAAAATAAGTTTGAGTGTATTAACTTCAAAAGGCCATTTTCTTGCACCTGCTCTCGCTTACGGCCATACCACCCTGAGAACGCCCGATCTCGTCCGATCTCGGAAACTAAGCAGGGTCGGGCCTGGTTAGTACTTGGTTGGGAGACTGCCTGGGAATACCAGGTGCTGTAAGCTTTTTGCACTCTTCCACTGGGTCAGCAGAGGCCGCCAGTGTTCCTGATAATTATCCAGCCAGATGTAATTCACTTCTTAAGTACTTCTAACATTGAGATTTAATGTTGCACTATTGTACATCGTTTGAGATTTAATATTTTTAGGAGTGTGTGTGTGCGTGTGTCTGTGTGTGTGTGCGTGCGTGCGTCCGTGCGTGTGTCTGTGTGTGTGTGTGTTTGTGTTTAAATAAAATTGAATTTCCCACTTTGGTCCACACTATTGTCAACATTTCTGTCTTCAAAAAAAAAGTCAACTCAAGGCGGCAGATTCCTGAATTGAAAACAATATCTAAAGACTCAAGTATCATAGTACATACTAACAACACTAATATTCCATCTGTCTATCCCCAACTGAATTAACTCCACACCTATCTCATCAGATTATTTGTAACAGAATAAGCAGATAACGTAGCATTTCCCTGTTCATATCTGCTACTTGCAATTTAGAATTTGTCAATAAAACTATGCCATGACACAAACTACAGTTTAATAGATGGCTGTGCTCCTAAAAAGAGCAGCATTTGTGGCTCATAAACCTCACAGACACTGCTATGCTCTTTAAACATTTTTATGATCGTGAATTTTTCAATCAAATATCTTCTCTTTGATAATGCCCAAAGCTGGATTCGAACTCTCCCTCTGGGGTCTTCAGGAGGTTTCAATCAGGTTGTCTGTTACAGCAATTGTCAACTGGCCCGCACCGGCCCGGGATCGATTCCCGGCCATGGCACCGATTCCCGGCCATGGCACATTGCTTTTAAGTTGATTTCATTTATTGGACTTGAATCTTGTTTGATTTTTTTGAAGGCGTTTCACCTCTCATCCAAGAGCCGTTCTAGGCAGATTTGATGATATGACGCTCATAGGCTATACAGTGATCCCTCGTTTATCGCGGGAGTTACGTTCCAAAAGTAACACGCGAAAAGTGAAATCCGCGAAGTAGCAACTTTATTTTTTTTAATTATTTTACAATGCAATACTGAACAGTAGAATGAAACCAAACATCAAAACCTGTTTTAAAGACCAAACTTTGTTTAAAACAATAATTTTAATCTAGTAATACAAGGTTGGAAACATTGTCACTCGCGTATTTCCCAGTCCCAGCTGTGCCTCTGCGTCCTGCTCCTGACTCCGCGCCGCTGTAGCGTCTGTTTCTACTGAAGGCGCAGGAGTCTTTCTCCGAGAGAAGAACATTGGGCCTGATTCACCAATATGTTCTTACGAATCTTCTTAGATTCTTTCTTAAGTTGTCCTTAAGAAGTTTTTAAGAAAACCCTACGTCGGATTCATCAACGCGTTCGTAAGCCCCAGAATTGTTCGCAGCTGTGTTCTTAGATTGATGAATGCCATCTGTTCGTAAGTTGAAAGCGCGTGCCAGGTGAGTCTAATTAACATACGATTAGCATAGGTCACCGCCCACTAATGCCCATAAAAGGAACTGCAGCAGGACCCTGTAGACGGAGCAAAAAGCAGCAAAATGCCCAAAGCGAAATGCCCAAAGCTTGCCTCTCCACGCCTGATTTCTGACGCCGTGTTGAACAATCAAGAAAGGATGGCTAACACGCTTGATAAAATTGCCTCAACCCTGATGACTATAGCCAACACGCTTAAAGAAATCAACGAGAATGTAAAAAAAGAAGAATGTAAAAAAAATAAACGTGTAAAAGCTGTGCTCGGATTGTGACAATAATGCATTTTATTCACAAACGGGCAATTAATCGCGCTCGAACGTGAACCGCGTGCCTGCAGTCTGGCCCCATCATTGCGTCAGGACGCACATCCTCACGGGGTTGTGGCTCTGTGTCCAAACACATCCAGCGCCCCTTTAACATGCCGATGGTGCGTTCAATGGTGGAGCGACTGCGCGCATGCATCTGATTGAATAAAACTCCTGTGGAGTCTGAGGTTGGTCAGTGGTGTCAACAACCAGGGAGCCAGGGCATATCCTCGATCCCCTAATAAATAAATCAAGATAAAATCAAATAAAAAGACAGTTTTGGCATGGTTTCCAATTTGGTTGATTAATGTTAAGTCATTGGCACATTTACGTAATTTTAAAATTCTCCGTAAATCACCAAAAATAGGAAATGCAAATAAATAAATAAATATGACAGAATTATCATTGTAATATTGAATTTTATTGAACTGCACAAGAGAAGAAAAACACAACCATGCCAACATGTCGGCACTGAAATGTGCGCAAGAGTACTCCTGAGTGTTCGTAGGATTTGTTCTTACCTACGAATAAATCCAGGATAAGAAGAAATTGGTGAATGCCACAATCTTCATCAACTGTTCGTAAGTGGGACTTAAGAACAAATTTGTTCGTAAGAACGCTTCGTGAATCTGGCCCATTGTTATGGGTAGTTGTTGGCGCTCTTTCTTTTTCTGAGCAAGAAGATTTTTATAAACGGATATGCCACCTTCGATTATATTTGAGAACTGCAATGAACGACTCGCAAAAAAAATCCGCGAAGCCGCGAAAGATGAACCGCGATATAGCGAGGGATCACTGTATAGCCTTTTCTTTTTGGGGGGAATGGATTGGAGGCTGCTCCAACATTGAGGTTTGGACTGTGACAAAGCAAAATGGACAATCTCCAGCAGAATAAATGTTTCAAGAAAATAAGTTTGAGTGTATTAACTTCAAAAGGCCATTTTCTTGCACCTGCTCTCGCTTACGGCCATACCACCCTGAGAACGCCCGATCTCGTCCGATCTCGGAAGCTAAGCAGGGTCGGGCCTGGTTAGTACTTGGATGGGAGACCGCCTGGGAATACCAGGTGCTGTAAGCTTTTTGCACTCTTCCACTGGGTCAGCAGAGGCCGCCAGTGTTCCTGATAATTATCCAGCCAGATGTAATTCACTTCTTAAGTACTTCTAACATTGAGATTTAATGTTGCACTATTGTACATCGTTTGAGATTTAATATTTTAGGAGTGTGTGTGTGCGTGTGTCTGTGTGTGTGTGCGTGCGTGCGTCCGTGCGTGTGTGTCTGTGTGTCTGTGTGTTTGTGTTTAAATAAAATTGAATTTCCCACTTTGGTCCACACTATTGTCAACATTTCTGTCTTCAAAAAAAAGCCAACTCAAGGCGGCAGATTCCTGAATTGAAAACAATATCTAAAGAACTCAAGTATCATACTAACAACACTAATATTCCATCTGTCTATCCCCAACTGAATTAACTCCACACCTATCTCATCAGATTATTTGTAACAGAATAAGCAGATAACGTAGCATTTCCCTGTTCATATCTGCTACTTGCAATTTAGAATTTGTCAATAAAACTATGCTATGACACAAACTACAGTTTAATAGATGGCTGTGCTCCTAAAAAGCAGCATTTCAGGCTCATAAACCTCACAGACACTGCTATGCTCTTTAAACATTTTTATGATGGTGAATTT
Organism: Takifugu flavidus; assembly: GCF_003711565.1. Classification (NCBI taxonomy): domain Eukaryota; kingdom Metazoa; phylum Chordata; class Actinopteri; order Tetraodontiformes; family Tetraodontidae; genus Takifugu; species Takifugu flavidus. The sequence goes on from NW_026622319.1 coordinate 6,506, forward strand.
TTCAATCAAATATCTTCTCTTTGATAATGCCCAAAGCTGGATTCGAACTCTCCCTCTGGGGTCTTCAGGAGGTTTCAATCAGGTTGTCTGTTACAGCAATTGTCAACTGGCCCGCACCGGCCCGGGATCGATTCCCGGCCATGGCACCGATTCCCAGCCATGGCACATTGCTTTTAAGTTGATTTCATTTATCGGACTTGAATCTTGTTTGATTTTTTTGAAGGCGTTTCACCTCTCATCCAAGAGCCGTTCTAGGCAGATTTGATGATATGACGCTCATAGGCTATACAGTGATCCCTCGTTTATCGCGGGAGTTACGTTCCAAAAGTAACACGCGAAAAGTGAAATCCGCGAAGTAGCAACTTTATTTTTTTAAATTATTTTACAATGCAATACTGAACAGTAGAATGAAACCAAACATCAAAACCTGTTTTAAAGACCAGACTTTGTTTAAAACAATAATTTTAATCTAGTAATACAAGGTTGGAAACATTGTCACTCGCGTATTTCCCAGTCCCAGCTGTGCCTCTGCGTCCTGACTCCGCGCCGCTGTAGCGTCTGTTTCTACTGAAGGCGCAGGAGTCTTTCTCCGAGAGAAGAACATTGTTATGGGTAGTTGTTGGCGCTCTTTCTTTTTCTGAGCAAGAAGATTTTTATAAACGGATATGCCACCTTCGATTATATTTGAGAACTGCAATGAACGACTCGCAAAAAAAATCCGCGAAGCCGCGAAAGATGAACCGCGATATAGCGAGGGATCACTGTATAGCCTTTTCTTTTTGGGGGGAATGGATTGGAGGCTGCTCCAACATTGAGGTTTGGACTGTGACAAAGCAAAATGGACAATCTCCAGCAGAATAAATGTTTCAAGAAAATAAGTTTGAGTGTATTAACTTCAAAAGGCCATTTTCTTGCACCTGCTCTCGCTTACGGCCATACCACCCTGAGAACGCCCGATCTCGTCCGATCTCGGAAGCTAAGCAGGGTCGGGCCTGGTTAGTACTTGGGGGAGACCGCCTGGGAATACCAGGTGCTGTAAGCTTTTTGCACTCTTCCACTGGGTCAGCAGAGGCCGCCAGTGTTCCTGATAATTATCCAGCCAGATGTAATTCACTTCTTAAGTACTTCTAACATTGAGATTTAATGTTGCACTATTGTACATCGTTTGAGATTTAATATTTTAGGAGTGTGTGTGTGCGTGTGTCTGTGTGTGTGTGCGTGCGTGCGTCCGTGCGTGTGTGTGTCTGTGTGTCTGTGTTTTGTGTTTAAATAAAATTGAATTTCCCACTTTGGTCCACACTATTGTCAACATTTCTGTCTTCAAAAAAAAGTCAACTCAAGGCGGCAGATTCCTGAATTGAAAACAATATCTAAAGAACTCAAGTATCATACTAACAACACTAATATTCCATCTGTCTATCCCCAACTGAATTAACTCCACACCTATCTCATCAGATTATTTGTAACAGAATAAGCAGATAACGTAGCATTTCCCTGTTCATATCTGCTACTTGCAATTTAGAATTTGTCAATAAAACTATGCTATGACACAAACTACAGTTTAATAGATGGCTGTGCTCCTAAAAAGAGCAGCATTTCAGGCTCATAAACCTCACAGACACTGCTATGCTCTTTAAACATTTTTATGATGGTGAATTTTTCAATCAAATATCTTCTCTTTGATAATGCCCAAAGCTGGATTCGAACTCTCCCTCTGGGGTCTTCAGGAGGTTTCAATCAGGTTGTCTGTTACAGCAATTGTCAACTGGCCCGCACCGGCCCGGGATCGATTCCGGCCATGGCACCGATTCCCGGCCATGGCACATTGCTTTTAAGTTGATTTCATTTATCGGACTTGAATCTTGTTTGATTTTTTTGAAGGCGTTTCACCTCTCATCCAAGAGCCGTTCTAGGCAGATTTGATGATATGACGCTCATAGGCTATACAGTGATCCCTCGTTTATCGCGGGAGTTACGTTCCAAAAGTAACACGCGAAAAGTGAAATCCGCGAAGTAGCAACTTTATTTTTTTAATTATTTTACAATGCAATACTGAACAGTAGAATGAAACCAAACATCAAAACCTGTTTTAAAGACCAAACTTTGTTTAAAACAATAATTTTAATCTAGTAATACAAGGTTGGAAACATTGTCACTCGCGTATTTCCCAGTCCCAGCTGTGCCTCTGCGTCCTGACTCCGCGCCGCTGTAGCGTCTGTTTCTACTGAAGGCGCAGGAGTCTTTCTCCGAGAGAAGAACATTGTTATGGGTAGTTGTTGGCGCTCTTTCTTTTTCTGAGCAAGAAGATTTTTATAAACGGATATGCCACCTTCGATTATATTTGAGAACTGCAATGAACGACTCGAAAAAAATCCGCGAAGCCGCGAAAGATGAACCGCGATATAGCGAGGGATCACTGTATAGCTTTTCTTTTTGGGGGGAATGGATTGGAGGCTGCTCCAACATTGAGGTTTGGACTGTGACAAAGCAAAATGGACAATCTGCACCAGAATAATGTTTCAAGAAAATAAGTTTGAGTGTTTAACTTCAAAAGGCCATTTTCTTGCACCTGCTCTCGCTTACGGCCATACCACCCTGAGAACGCCCGATCTCGTCCGATCTCGGAAACTAAGAGGGTCGGGCCTGGTTAGTACTTGGTTGGGAGACTGCCTGGGAATACCAGGTGCTGTAAGCTTTTTGCACTCTTCCACTGGGTCAGCAGAGGCCGCCAGTGTTCCTGATAATTATCCAGCCAGATGTAATTCACTTCTTAAGTACTTCTAACATTGAGATTTAATGTTGCACTATTGTACATCGTTGAGATTTAATATTTTAGGAGTGTGGTGTGCGTGTGTGTGTGTGTGTGTGCGTGCGTGCGTCCGGCGTGTGTGTGTCTGTGTGTCTTGTGTTTGTGTTTAAATAAAATTGAATTTCCCACTTTGGTCCACACTATTGTCAACATTTCTGTCTTCAAAAAAAAGTCAACTCAAGGCGGCAGATTCCTGAATTGAAAACAATATCTAAAGAACTCAAGTATCATACTAACAACACTAATATTCCATCTGTCTATCCCCAACTGAATTAACTCCACACCTATCTCATCAGATTATTTGTAACAGAACAAGCAGATAACGTAGCATTTCCCTGTTCAT
>NW_026622320.1:0-9341 GCF_003711565.1 Takifugu flavidus
CACTTTATCAGATCTGTACAAGGAAGGTTCAGGAATTTTGGTCTTTGGGAGTGGAGTTCCCGTGTCACCTTTGTTTTTTTCTGGATAGACGACTTTGTCCCACAGTCCAAAGGTTTTATGAAATTAATTTTGATGGGACAAAATTGGGCCTATATGGTGTCCATAGTTTGGGATCGACGTCAGCAGCTTTGCTATCTAAAGCTAGTAAAGTATGAGATAGTAAAGTATGTCATCAAAGATGGTGATGCTGATATTTCACCTACGCCTGTTATATTTAAATTCAAAAGCAAAGGTTCTACTGTATCCTTTCAACGGAACAGAATGGCTATGATTTCATTTGTGTTAAACAGTTAGTGTGAAATGTTTCCCAATCAGGACAAACAATACTATACTTTACTATATTTTAGCTGTTTCTTGTAAATGTACATATTGCATGACACAACCCCATCAGTGTGGCTACCAGTAAAAGATCAGCTCTCAGTCTAACTTTAGCTTTAACGTGTGCTTTGTCTGTGTGGCTGCTGACAGGAAGTCTATGCAGAGTTTCTGTTCAAAGCTGACCACAAAGAAGTAACAACCAAATATATTCCATTGTAGCGGCGTTCTCTTAAGAAAGGTTCTGTTGTGATCAGTCGAGTTAATTTCACAAGAGAAGAGGATCATGATCAACTACAACATAGCAGGATTCAACTGTTTCATCCAATTGGTGCAGCAAGAGAGTGGTTTCATGCATGTTGGCTAATGTTGGCAAGATGAAATTTGGACGATATATTATTATTGTAATGGTTCATGTGGAATTCATTGTTAAGAATATTCAGAGGATCCCATCAACATTAAAGCAATGGGGGCACAATTTTTTGTTGTAAGAGCAAAATCAACCCCTCTTTCAAACATTTTCCAGTTATGGTGAATAAAGGTGTGCTTATCTCTTGTGTTGCTAATTAAGTAGACCCCTCCCCCCCTTTTAAGCCAAATTCAAGAACTTTAACCCAGAAGCCAGGTGGTTTAAGAAATTGTTCTTAAGAAATTGCTTTGACGTCATCTTCATCGTGTGGACTTGAGCTTGTTCGACAAGGTGCGAGCCACTCAGCACGTGTTCATGGTTTCCAAACAAGGGCAGTCAGTGTCACTTCTTGCTAGCCAATCAAATGAACTTTTTTCATGAATAGTGAATATATGGAGGATCTCAGCTCTGTTGCTCTGACTTTCCTGTTTTGAATTGTACCTATCTGGGCATTCATTCAGGGTGTCGTGGCATGATCAACTTTTGGCTCATCACTAGTTCTCCACTGGGGTCACCCAAGGATCGGTGCCGGGGCTGCTGCTCTTTACCATATACGCAACATTGCTCAGGCAAATCATCCCATGGTCTCCCATGGTGTTTTATACCACTGCTTTCCACATGGCACCCAGTTCTGCGTCTCATTTTCCCCAGACTAACCCTCCGGCTCAGACTAGATCTCACCATGTCGCTCAGACATATCCGCATGGATGCAGGGCCACCACCTTCAACTTAACCATAGTGAAAATGAGCTCCTCTTTCCTTGGCAAAACTATCCATTCATCAAAACATAGATCACAAAATTGGCCCCTGCCTGTTATCGAGGCTGTTTGAAACCTTGGAGTCATGATTGTTGATCATCTGAGGTTTTGTGATCATGTAGCATCAGTCTCCCTGTCATCCCGTCACTTTGCCATATCCAGCCTCAGAAAAACAGGCCATTAAACCTACAAATGCTGATACAAGTCATGGTGATCTCCCATATTTCCACCAATTCAGATAGTCCAACGAAAGCAGGCCCATGCCACCTCACTGCTGATAGAGGTCTACTGTACCTGCCCACATTAAGATCATGTCATTCATGCTGACCAACAGACTAATACCGTAATCTGCTCCCTCTTACGTGCACAATCTTGTTTGAGCCCATGCTACCCCTCATTGCTGCATCATTTTCCAAAAGCTGTCTGTCATAATAATTAGTGAGCATTTACTGGATGCATTACTGCAACATGGAAAAAATAAAAAAGAATGATTGCTGGTTGGTTGGCTGGTTGGTTGGGTGGTTGTTTTGATTGGTTAGAAATGATGCACATTATAACTCAACTCAAATTGAATTTCTAATATATGAAGCAAAATCCTATTCTAGGTACCGTATTTTCACAACCATAAGGCGCGCCGTATTTAGGGCGCACCTTCAATTAACAGCCTATTTTAGAAATATTTTCATACACAGGGCGCACCGTGTTATAAGGCGCATAGCATAGAAACTGCGTAGTGCCTGTGGTTTCATGACGCGTTCACTAGATCGAGCTGCGCTAAAAGGAATGTCAATAAAACAGCCAGATAAGTCAGTCAAACTTTATTAATAGAATACAAACCGTCGTTCTCACAACTCTATTCACTCCCAAAACGAATAAACAGCTGTTTTATTATTTTTCCCCGAGTGACGTAGTGTTTTCGCATACACAGTTCGTTTAATAACAGCGAGTTATAACAGGCAGTGCAACAATTTTATATCAAGTGGATAGTGGAGTTTAATAAATCTTCGATTTAGTGCAACATTTTTATCACGTAGTACCGTTGCGGTAAATCAAACGTTAGTGCAAACACAATATACGGTAACTCGAACTCTCGAAGTAGTGCAAAGCGATAGCAATAGCAAATATAACAACGTTGTTCAAACGGTAATTTCCATATTCACAGTATGACCAGCCTTGTTAAGTTGTAAACACACAAAAGAAACACGTAAAGATCACTTTATCAGTTCATTCCTCATCCAGGAATCCCTCGAATTCTTCTTCTTCGGTGTCCGAATTGAACAGTTGTGCGAATACGGCGTCCAACATGGCCGGCTCCGTCTCGTCAAAGTCGTCATCAGGGTCGGTGTCGCTGGTGTTGTCTGGCATTTCAGTGACAATCCCTGCCTTCCCGAAAGCTCGACGACCACGGTCGATGCCCAGGCATTTACGATCCACTGGCAGATAGTGACGTATGACGCTCGGCGCCGTCTCCCCGTCTTGGTGAACGTGTGTTCGCCGTTCGTCATCCACCGCTCCACGCAGTTCGCAGTCTAGCTTTGAATGCCCCGTTGACACCAATATTTAGCGGCTGGAGTTCCTTTGTTAATCCACTTCTTGCTTTGTTTCCTCGGAAGCTCCGTTGAGTCTTCTTTACCTGGCGCAGGTCGTCTGTTGCTTCCTCCACTTTCGCACCATTGATTCGTTCACGTTAAATTCTCTTGCCGCTGCTCTATTTCCGTGTTCAACTGCATGACTGATAGCCTTCAGTTTGAACTCTGCGTCAAGCGCGTCTCTTGCAAGGAGCCATTTTGGGGTCTTTACAGACAGAAATGGTTTGGGACTGAATTTACTGCTGTTACCTCGGCCACGCCTACTGACTACGGTAGCCGCGATTAACCAATATTACCGTAATCCATACAAAAGGCGCTCCGGTTAAAAGGCGCACCGTAGATTTTTTTGAAAATTCTAGGCTTTTAGGTGCGCCTTATAGTCGTGAAAATACGGTAATCCAAAGTTTTTTCTTGTGGTTTTTTTAACCTTTAAATCTTCCTTTGATTTCTCCAACATCATTTTATCAAGCAAATCTGACATTACAAGTGATCGTGTTTCCTGTATGTCACACCCTCGAGTCATCTCCGGCTGCCCAATCAGATACAAGTGCAGCATTTATCAGTTTAAAAAGGACCAGTCTTCTCTTCACTCAGCCCAAAACTTGGAGCAAGATGACATCTGCAAAGTTGATCTTCTGGCTGATATGTTTGGAGAAATTTGGTGAGGATTTCTTTTTTGTTTGTATTTTGTTTATTTATGGCATCATTTGCAAAACTAGATTTAAACATTAAACGGTGTTCATTTCTAATTGTATTTTGTTTTTAGCTCAGACAGCTACAATGGAATTTTCTCCATCTTTGAATTGGAAGACCAATTATATCTTGGTCAAACCTGGACAGAACCTGACTTTGCCGTGTCTTCACAGAGGTGCTGTTTCTACCAAGATCTCTTGGTTTAAAGAAACTCTGGGAGAGAAGCCGATTCTGATCTGTATGTACTTGATATCAAGTGAATATTGTAGCTGTGCTAATGACTTCAAAACCAATCCACGTTTCCAACTACATCCTGGTAACAATGGAACTAATCTGACAATAACATATTTGAAGTTATCAGACTCAGCCACCTATTACTGTGTAAATCAGTATTTAAATGTATTTGACTTTACAGAAGGTTATAATGTCATTGTAGAGGGTTCAGGGTTGACCATAGATCAGCCAGCATCACAGTCTATCCAAGCAGAAGGTTCTGTGACGCTGAATTGTACAGTACATACTGGGTGGACTTGTGATGGGGATCACACTGTTTACTGGTTCAGAAACTCTGGACCATCTCAACTGGGACTCATGTACAGCCATACAGGCAGGAACAAGCAGTGTGAGAGGAAAACCAACACCTGTTTCTATACAGCTTCTCCATGAAGAACCTGAACACTTCTCAGACTGGGACCTACTATTGTGCTGTTGCAGCATGTGGACACATTCTGTTTGGAAATGAAACCAAGCTGTGTGGTGGGGGTGAGTGCTCTAATTTTGTGCAGATTATTTTCTGTATATTGTAGAAATTATTTACATATTATCTAGTTTTAAAAATATTAAGCCAGCATCCAGTAATTTATTTAATTGTCCATAAAAAGGTTATCCTAATAGCTTTGTTCAGTTGGTTTATATATAGTGTTTTATCGAAACATTTACCAGTTCAAACAGATATGGCCTAAATATCCCCCAATTCTCTGTTTACACAGAGCTTTCAGTATCTAAAATGAGGAGAAATTGTAACATTTAAAGCCTGGTTTGAATTGTACATGGACACCGTGACAGTCCTTTAATCAAATATTTATTTTAATTATTTATTATTTTAAAGTACACATAAAACCTAAACACAAACTACTATAAAATGCCATTAGAAGGAACAACAGCAGTGGGACTGACTGACTGCATTTGTGTCCTCATCTGTTAACTCTGTCCTCTGTGTTATCTGCTTTATTATAAGTTGAGCTGGTAGCTACCAGTGAAACAGGAAGCTAGACAAAAAATGCCATGACTCCTTATGTTTGTTTTGTACACCTCCATCTAAAGGTAAGAAAACAATGCTTTAAATGCTTTTAGTACATGTACTACACGTTTTCTGTTGTATCAGGTGGCTAGTTCTTTTCTGTTTTTATTCTGCTAAAAACATGTTAAGATTTCATAGAACTGTGGTGGAGGATTTTATATAGACATCAGTGGTGCCCTGAAAATAAACAATGAGTTTAACATTACTTCCTGCTGTACTCAAGCAGCTGCTTTTTCACATAAGCTAACTTTCATCAGATGGCCTTGACAACATTAGAGAAGTTGTGATCCACCTAACAAGTCTTCAATGTTTCCAAACTAGGAGAGTGAGTGTCACTTCTTCCTAGACAATCAACTTCACTTTTTGAATCATGAGTAGTGAATATATGGAGGATGTCAGCATTCATCTAGAGAGGTTCGTCACAATGGAATCACTAAATTTGTTTTTATTCGTCCTTTATGGTAAGTTTGATCATCTTGTGAACATTTTAATGACTTAATTCTAAACATCTACACATGAACTGTTCTAGGTAACTTTATTGGTTTCATTTATTCTTGACAGATGAAACATCCTCATTTGTGCATCCAGTGAGTGGTTTGTTTGTTAATGTCAGGGGAGCCAAAACTAATTTCCATATTTTAATGTCAATGCAGTCTTCAGCAAGGAATTCAAGAACTGCTGTTTTCAGTGAATATTACAGAGGGTAACTAGCAGTTTGAAATTGCAAATTTAGCATTTCAGACTCAGCAATGTATTACTGCATATCTATGTATGCATTTCAGTTTGAAAAGATCTATATGGTCCATGTTATGAGTTTACATTTGACTGGTCCATCAGTCACCCTCAGAGTCTGTTCAGACAAACGGTTCTGTGACTCTGAACTGCAGAGTACATACTGGGACCTGTGATGAGGAAAACACTGTTTACTGGTTCAAGAAGTCAGGAGACTCTGAACTAGAGATCAATTACACCCATGGAGGCAAAGAAGAACAGTGTTTTGGGGGAGGATTAAAAAACCTCCTCTTACCTCATTTTTCCATGAAGAACCTGAATATTTACAAGGCTGGGGCCTACTATTGTGCTGTTGCAGCATGTGGACGAATTCTGTTTGGAGGTGTGCAATGTTGAATGGAGAGCTAGTGTATGTTCTGGAGGGCAGGGGTAATGTGGCCTCCGGCATGAGTGTAGGTTATGAGAGGTTTCTGAAGATGCTAAAGTTTAATGAGGATTTAAGAAAACAGACTCCTGGTATGAATGGAGAGTTGGATATCATCAGCATAGCAGTGAAACAAAGACAGAAACAGGAATGATGTTCGCAAGGGGGAAGATGTACTTCAAGAAATAGAGGTGCTCAACCACTGAGTCTTTGAGGGATTCCTTGTGAGATGGGTGGTGGATGAGGTGCATTTGTTAAATTTGATTGCTGATGGGTTTTTTTAAGGCAATGGTTTTATCAAAGGTAAATTGTGAGTGAGGTGTAGGGGCTGTAAATGGGGATTTTGTGGTGATGTTAAATTCGCTTTTGCTCATCAGATTGTATATTTGGTATCTTGACTGGTATTCCTGCAGTCAGCCTGATCTATTTTCTGGCACAATACTTAACCAAAACTATTTTGACAGCATTGAAGAGAATTAGTTTATATTGTTAGCATCTTTTATCTTATTAGCATGTGTTATACTATATGTTTTTGTTTTATGTTACAGTTAGTTTAGAAGTTAGGGATAGTATATAATCTTTAGTAGGAATACACATAAGCAAGTCAGTTGACCCTTCTTTGACATGAATACTGCTTAGACAGTTGGAGCCAGGCAGACAGGAAATGGTAGACCCTCATCGTAAAATATGACAGCATAATTTACTGGTGATTGATAAGTTCCTGGAAAGGAATAAGCCCTCTGACCTGGCCATCTGAGAAGACAATGGAGAAGGACTGCACCAACACCAAATGAGGCAGGAAGAAGAAGATGAAGTCACCCAAGAAGAAGGACTGGATTGGACTGAATTAGCATCAATAATTACATATGTCTTTCTATAAAAGACTGGGCCAAGGGATAGTTAGGTTGTCAGACTTCATGCCCTGACAGTTGACTTTGTTGTTGTTAGGGTTATGAACTGGCCCGGAGCTCTGTAATATTTGTATCTTGAATTGATTCTATGTGCTAAACATTTTGAAATTGGCATTTGTTTACTTGAAGTCTTCATTTAAAGAACACGCGGATTGGCAGTGACACACGAGAGGTATTGCAATCCAACAGCATCAATCAATACTCTATATCAATTGAAAATGCTTCAAAGAAGCAGGAGTTAACACATTGGACAGAAAAGGACAGAGAAATGTGAATAAAAGTGTTTACACTTATGTCAATCAGTGATGCTTCAGATAATCTTATGTTTCCTGACTCTACTACAGTAAGAGAGGCTGGGAGCACCCTGGATGGATCCCAGTTTGTTTGTTTTTTGAAAAGTAGTTGTAAAATAAAATTTGATGACGTGTTTGACTATTCTTCTCTTTCTGTCTCCCTCCCTGCCTGCCCTAGTTTGTCATTTCCATCTCATTTACTCTGCTGACCATCAAAAGAATGGTCCTCCTACAGGAGCCTTGTCCTTTTGGAGGTTTATTCCTATTTCAAGTGAGGTTTTCCTTGCAATTTTTGCCTTTTAAGGGCTCAGGATCTGGTTTCTCTGGAAAACGCTTTGAGACATTCTTGATTTTAAGAGAAAATTTAGCTGAACATTTAAATCACAGTCAATGAGAAAAATTCCAACACCAGAACTAGATTTGTTCCCTGTTCTGTCACATGCAAACATCATAGTCCATGAAGATTCCATTCCAAAATACTCTTTTTCTCTACTTTCCTTTCAAAAGGCATATCATGCACTCTCCTGGCTCATTCTCTACATTTCTTCTGACATTTGCTTTGATGTTGGTTAGTGAGTTGAATTGTTTGCAATTTTGTTTTGATATTGGTGGATTGTAAATGTTGAAAACAAAACCAAATGATTGCTCTTCTTTTCTTGTCAAACACATCATACACCTTCCCTTAGCTAAAGAAATGCAAAGGTTATATGTTTGTTTAAAAATATTCTTAATATGTCAAATGTCATTTTCTCATTAGGGCCTTTTCCTATATCTCAAGATCTTTCACCTTTATTACATGTGATTGTGTTTCCTGTATGTCACACACCCCTCACGTCATGTTACGCTGTCCAATCAAACCACAAGCTCTGCATTTATCAGTGTACAAAGAACCAGCCTTCTCTTCACTCAGCCCAATATTTGATGACAAGATGACATCTGCAAAGTTGATCTTCTGGCTGATGTGTTTGGAGAATTTGGTGAGCATTTTTATGTGTTTTTTTGTTTGTCTGTTATAGCATCATGTAAAATTGAAACATCAAACAGTCTTCTTTTGTTTTGATTTTAGCTCAGACAGCTTCAATGGAATCTTTGAATTGGAAGACCAATTTTATCTTGGTCAAACCTGGACAGAACCTGACTTTGCCGTGTCTTCAAAAAGATAATGTTTCTCCCATGATCTATTGGTTTAAACAAACTCTGGGAGAGAAGCCCAAGACTAATGTGTACACACAGGATATCAAGCGAAGATTGGACATTTGTTAATGACTTCAAAACCAATCCACGCTTCCAACTACATCCTGGTAACAAAGGAGCTAATCTGACAATATCAGATTTGGAGTTATCAGACTCAGCCACCTATTACTGTGCAAATCACTATTTAAATGTAGTTGACTTTACAGAAGGTTATAAAGTCATTGTAGAGGGTTCAGGGTTGACCATAGATCAGTCAGCATCACAGTCTATCCAAGCAGGAGGTTCTGTGATGCTGAATTGTACATACTGGGTGGGACTTGTGATGGGGATCACACTGTTTACTGGTTCAGAAACTCTGGACCATCTCAACTGGGACTCATGTACAGCCATACAGGCAGGAATAAGCAGTGTGAGAGGAAAACCAACACCTGTTTCTACACAGCTTCTCCATGAAGAACGTGAACACTTCTCAGACTGGGACCTACTATTGTGCTGTTGCAGCATGTGGACACATTCTGTTTGGAAATGGAACCAAGCTGGTGTTTGAGGGTGAGTGAGTTTGAAATAATTTCATTCAAAAGCTGTTAAAGTACTATTTTATGTGCAGATTGTTTCCATACGCCTGTAAAAATGCTAAAGCCAACATGACCTCAGTGTTAAAAG
>NW_026622321.1:0-18122 GCF_003711565.1 Takifugu flavidus
TCTGTTAGCAGCTACTGGACAAACTGGTCAGACAGCCTGCAGGGAAAGGACTGGAGTGGATTGGATACCATCGTGTTGGATACACACCCCATATTACAAAGCTTCCCTGAAGAACAAGTTCAGCATCAGTTTGGACTCTTCCAGCAACACAGTGACTCTAAATGGAGTGAATGTGCAGCCTGAAGACACTGCTGTGTTATTACTGTGCCAGAGACACAATAACACAAACCATCAGTGGAGCTGAACAAAAACCCCTCAGAGCATCAACACAACATCACCAGAGGGGGCGCTGTCACACCAGGAATGAATCATGACAACAACATTGAGGCGGAATGTTGAGGAAAAATAATGGAGAAAAAGACTTCAGAAATTAAATTAAATGTAAAAACTATAGGAAACATTTGAGGGATAATGATCACAAAAAAAGGAAATAGAAAATCAGAAAACGTTTTTGAATTGCTTTTACACAAATATATCAAGACCAATGACTGAAAATACATATGATAAATGATTTCATAGAATTCTAAACCTCTGATTTTATTATGCAAAAAGTAAATTTCACATGTATGAAAAATTGTTTCATAAGGATAATGCAGCAACAATACATGTATTACTCTGTAATTTCAATTATCTCAAGAGTTAATTTCAACACTAAAATAAAAGCACACAGCCAGTTGATGATTTTTTTAAACAAAGATCAGTTTTAATACTGTCACTCAAACATTCATGATCAATTGATGACTCGCTGCTGATTGTGAAGTGTGGGGTACCTCACAAATCAGAACGAGGACCTCTGGTGCATCATTAATTGGACAAAGTTAAGTGTCATTGATCATAGGCTCACATCATCCAAAGAGGAGGAGGCATCACAATCAAATCCAGTTCTTTACTGAGGAGGAGTCGATGCAAAACACAGATGTGTTCCACGTCTACTTATGTGAGAGCAGAGAGGAGGACAGAGAAGAGGGGACACACAGTTGAACATGATGGACTGTAGGACAGGACTGCTGCTTCTAACTATCTGCTGGGCAGGTGAAGATCTTCACTCATCCTGTTTGTGGACACATTTTAATTTTTGTCATCATCTGATTAACTTGATGTTTCATCTTCTAAACAGGTGTTGATGCTCAGACTCTGACCCAGTCTGAACCAGTGGTTAAAAGACCTGGAGAATCTCACACACTGACCTGTTCAGCCTCTGGATTCACGTTCAGCAGCTACTGGATGGCCTGGGTCAGACAGGCTCCTGGAAAAGGACTGGAGTGGATCGCTTATATCAGCAGCGGCAGTGGCAGCAGCACATACTACTCTGAGTCAGTCAAAGGCCGTTCGGTTTATCATCTCCAGAGACAACAACAGAGCACAGCTGAATCTGCAGATGCAGCCTGAAGACTGAAGATTCTGCTGTTTATTATTGTGCTCGAGACGCACAGTGACTGAAGTCAGTTCAGCAGCTGTACAAAAACACACACTTCTCATATTTACTGCTGTGAAGTGCAGAACTGCAACCTGAACACTGTCTTTATTTTATTCATTTATGCCTTTTATATCTTTATTTAATTCCTTACTTTTAATAATTTACAAACTATGTAAATGTTTATGCATTTAATAAAACCCTCTGGAACAAATATATGACATTTCCCCCTCAAATAATTAAATATTCTGCTAGTTCAATTACATTGTATTGATGGTAAATTAAGCATAGTTTTGACTGATTGACCTTGAGGTTTTTTGCAGTATTTAAATATTTTAGAGGAAATCTTCCCACATTGGGGGTGTACCTTCATTTAACATCAATTATTCTTATGGAATAGTTCAGTTCAACCTTTGATAAATTCTTGTTGATCCAGCATTTTTCTGTAAATTGTTTTAACCTGCAATGGTCCAATCTTGAGCAAAAACAAAACCTGAACTCTATCTTATTTCCCAACAATCTATGTTAAAAATGGTACAATGACAACTTTATTAATCACCACAGTCCTGAGGATTCCTGCAAAAATTCAACTGATTTCACAACCTTATTTGCAATATTAATTAAATTCGGAGGAACAGATTGAACCAAAAAATTGTTTGGATTTAGTTGTGTTCTTTTATGGAATTTGGTGGGGAAAACAATTACAGGATCAGACTGAACGGGACCACAGTGAAAATATCCAACAGGAAAAGAAGCACAGTGAGTCAGGATTTAGGCTGAGAGACGAGCAGGAGCAGATGGTGTTGGCAGGTCTGCAGGCAGAGAGACAGCGCTGATGAGCAAAGAAATAACATCTAAAACTATGACTACGGGAATGAAAACTGAGTTGAGCCGATGACCAAAGATTTCACATCAAACCGGCAGAGAACGTGGAGAAGAGACAGCCTGGATGACAAGAACACGTGGAAAAACAGACAAAACCATTAGGAGTCCCGAGTGTTTTCTCTCTCCCCCTCCCCTTCTGTGTCTTTTTTGATTTCAGGCTGGACCAGTGGTTTCCTGACTCTCCCCCGTTGGGTGAGCTAGGCACAGCTGAGACCAATCTCCAGTCATTATCCACACCTGCCGTTCTCCTCAACTCTGCACTCATCCTGATTTGTTGATTACCCCCGTGGTACAGCCTGGCTCCTATAACTGTTTGTAAGTTTGTTTCCTCGAACCTGTTTCCAGTCTGGAACTAATCGTTGTCTTTCCTGCGGATCGCCACTTGGATGCCTGCTCGCACTGCCCAGCCTGCTCCAGTCTGATTGTGTTTGTCTTTCACCTGCACCCTTTGGCTCTGTTCTGAACTTGGACCTTAGTAAACTTGATTTCAACCTCACCCTATCGTGTGTGTCTGCATTTGGGGTCTCGATTCGTGTCCGCACATCGTAACAAAATCAGAGAAAGGAAGGGGACAGAGAGATGCCAGGAAACTCCTGAAGAATATGTGTGTTTTGTCGTCCTCCTCTCTGGATACTTTTGGGGCCCTAAGGTGTCAAACCTGGGACCACTCATTGTTAGTCTGTTGAATTTATTTCAAGATTCCATGAAGAAATATCGAAGGATCTGAGTGCCAAAGTTTTATCTGACATCACTGACCTTCTCTTTCACACTCCCATTTGAAGTGTTTTAGATGAAATTTAAAGATAGTTTTGAATGTTAGAGTAGATGAACATTTACATGAGAGTTCCAGTGACACTTGTTTCAATTCATTATTATCTTTAAAGGTTACAATGAATTAATTAACGGCAAACCTCCACACGTAAAACACGATTTGACTGGAGGTTTCCACTCTCCTATTGGCTCCAGTCAGATCAACAGTGATGCTCCACATGTTTGATTCTATGCAAATTCAGAGTTCTTCTTTGTTCCTCAGCTATAAAACCATCACATCAGACTGTCAGTGGAGTTCTCTGCACCTGACTTTCAACATTAACCATGTTCTCTGCAGCTCTGCTGCTGCTGTTGGCAGCTGGATGTGAGTCTCTCTGTGGATTTGTCAAAGTCAGCAGTTGATCTGTTTGAGTGTGATTTTATAATCAGCATTTTCTTTGTTGTTTCACAGGTGTGAAGTGTGAACAGTTGACACAGCCAGCCTCTGTGACTGTGCAGCCAGGTCAGAGTCTGACCATCACCTGTCAGGTCTCTTATTCTCTCAGCAGCGACTGGACAAGCTGGATCAGTAAAAAATAACTACAAAATAAGAAAACATTTTTGGATTCCTTTTGCACGAATATATAAACACTAAATGACCTAAAATATATATGATGAATGATTTTGTAGAATGCTGAACTTCTGATCTCATTATGATACAAGTGAATTTCACATTCATTTAAAATTGTTTCATAAGGATAATGCAGCAACAATATATTTGTTTCTCTGTAATTTCAATGATCTCAACAGTTAATTTAAGCTTTCACCAAAAATAAAAGCACACACACAGAACCCTTTTTTTTAAAAAAGAGATCAGTGTTTAATATTGTTACTCAAACATTCATGATCAATTGATGACTCATGGAAAAAATCGATTAAATTATGTCATGAATTCATTGAAAATCCCTGATCTCATGATTCTCCGTTTAGACATTTTTTTGTATAGTAAAATTGATTTTTAACCGGATGAGAACTGCTGAGTGTGAAGTGTGAGGTACCTCACAAATCATTACTAGGACCACTGGTACATCATTAATTGGAAGAATATAAAAGTGTCATTGATCATTGGCTCACATCATCCAAAGAGGAGGAGGCATCACAATAAAGTCTGATTCTCTACCCAAAGTATTTAAAAATGGACTGTGGTGACTCCAATACTGTTTCCATTGTCCTGGAATCACTGATGCAGTTCAGCAGATTTCAGAACAGCCTTTTGGATTTTTTTTCTTTCTCACTTGTTACTTTAGGGGGCCCTCAGGTGTTTCTCCTAGGATGTCTCATTCTGGTCTGTGATAAAATATCCTGTTTTAAAAGACAAGAACAAGTGACATCAGACTTTCAATTAATTAGATTGAATATGATAAAAACATTTATTCAGAGGTGAATTGACTGAAGGTACTATGAATGTGCAATGACACATTGTCAGTATCTGATATATCTGATGTACAGAATATTCACTAATAGAATCAATTTTTACCACTAAAATTTATCATTTCTATTTTCCAACTACTCACCTTCACCACTCGGCATTTTTTTCAGTTTAAATTGACCTAATTTCTATACCTATTGGTAAAGAAGAATTGATATGATTTTTTTAACGAAGAAACTTTAACATGTCAAAAAAAATTCTATCAAACATTTAGTTCATCACTCTTAATCTCAGTGATTCATATTCAAATCCCAAGCAATTATTTACAATAAGAATGAAAGATTTACCTATATATTTCTACTTAGTGTTAAATAAAACAACATAACATTGTTGCTACCCTGAGCTGATTTCTGTTTGGTGTTTTGTGGTCAGAACAGTTGGTGCTTCTTTTATATCCTGTCAGAGTTCTTCTCTATGCAAAGGGAACTTCCTGTCCATCTGCTATAAAGACTTGATATCCTGCTGTCAGCTGCAGCAGAAGAGAAGCTCCCATCAGATCAGCTTCAATACCAACCATGTTCTCTGTAGCTCTGCTGCTGCTGTTGGCAGCTGGATCCTGTGAGTCTGACTGAGGCAGAGACACTGACAGTGTGATCACCCTGACTGTTCCCTCTACGTCCACTGATTCAATCTTCTGCTCTTCATCCACAGGTGTGAAGGGTGAACAGTTGACACAGCCAGCCTCTGTGACTGTGCAGCCAGGTCAGCGTCTGACCATCACCTGTCAGGTCTCTTATTCTGTTAGCAGCTACTGGACAAACTGGATCAGACAGCCTGCAGGGAAAGGACTGGAGTGGATTGGACGACATTGTGCTGGATGCACCCCATATTACAAAGCTTCCCTGAAGAACAAGTTCAGTATCAGTTTTGACTCTTCCAGCAACACAGTGACTCTAAATGGAGTGAATGTGCAGCCTGAAGACACTGCTGTGTATTACTGTGCCAGAGTCACAATAACACAAACCATTAGTGGAGCTGAACAAAAACCCCTCAGAGCATCAACACAACATCACCAGAAGGGGCGCTGTCACACCAGGAATGAATCATGACAACAACATTGAGGCAGAAATTTTGAAGAAAAATACTGGAGAAAAAGACTTGAGAATTTAAATTAAATATAAAAACTGTAGGAAACAATTAATGGATAATGGTAATAAACAAAAGAAATACAAAATCAGAAAACGTTTTTGAATTGCTTTTACACAAATATATAAAGACCAATGACTGAAAATATATATAACTGCTTTCATAGAATTCTAAACTTCTGATCTCATTATGCAACAAGTAAAGTTTACATATATGACAATTTTTTTTCATAAGGATAATGCAACAACAATACATTTATTACTCTGTAATTTCAATTATCTCAAGAGTTAATTTCAACATTCACTCAAAATAAAAGCACACAGCTCATTGATGATTTTTTAAACAAAGTGTAGCACTTTTTAGTCAGCTACAGTTACCATGGACCAGATAGGTTCGACTACTGGAGCAGTGAATGATTTAAATGTAATAACAATAACCACAGACCAGAGAATAAGTTTAAATTGCCGGCATATTATTTGAATGAAACAGACAGAAAAAACATCAAATATACAGTTGACATACAATTGACAGGCTTTTGATATCACTTTAAAAAAAAAAAGAAATATTCTTCCCTTTTTGTTCAAGTTTGTAATTTTCAATCCTTTTTGGGTTCTTCTTTTCTTTTCCTTTTTTAAGTTACAACCATTTCTCACATTTTGTTATTTATACCAACAAACCAGTTACACTTGGAACAATACCCTTAAAGTACTCACAAGGATGAATAACCAAAAACACCATAGTAAAATTTAAACTCAAAATAATTCAGCAAAAGACTGAACAATTTGTTTCCAAAAATAAATGCTTTTTCTTAAAAAATGTAATTAAACGGGAAAAAGATCCTTTTATTGTCCTGAACCTTTAATTTAGAGTCTATGGAAGTCTTCTGCACTTTTGCAGAGAGATGTGGGCAAATCCTACCAGTTCTGATGAAGCAGGGGGCTTTGCTTCTGCGTGATGCACGGGTTCTGGGTCATCGCGGTCTCCATGGGTGGCTCGCCATCTTGTATTACGCACGTGGATTCCAACTCTCCGATGGTTTCTGGTCCACTCTTTAAAAAAAACTCCTCGAAGCACGGAAACAACTCCAGTTCAACTCCTTTTTTTCACTCTTTTCTCTTTTTTTCTATCCCAATCAGCGGCTCCGTGAAGATCGTTGCTCGTCTCCAATTCAGGTGCAGTGGAAGGGTCAAAACAACCCGATTGGCTGTGGCTAGTCACCTGGTCCACGTCAGCACAGCCCTTCAAAATAAGAGTCTAAACACAAATTTCAAGTCGCTTCAAACAAAATGGAATCACAATGAATTTACAAACCTTTAACTCTTACCTAGACACCGTATCATGAAACATACAATTTTAATGATTTTTAACCATCTTAATCCATTTGTCTATCACAATGTATTTCTTATTAGCTGTTTTTTTTTTTTAACATGCTTTTATTGTATGAGGCTTTGTAAACCAGGGTTACAAAAGATCAGTCTTTAATCCTGTAACTCAAACATTCATGATCAATTGATGACTCTCTGCTAAGTGTGAAGTGTGGGGTACCTCACAAATCAGTACTGGGATCACTGGTGTATCATTAATTGGACAAAGTTAAAAGTGTCATTGATCATCGGCTCACATCATCTAAAGAGGAGGAGGCATCACAATCAAATCCAGTTGTTTACTGAGGAGGAGTCGATGCAAAACTCAGATGTGTTCCACGTCTACTTATGTGAGAGCAGAGAGGAGGACAGAGAAGAGGGGACACACAGTTGAACATGATGGACTGTAGGACAGGACTGCTGCTTCTAACTATCTGCTGGGCAGGTGAAGATCTTCACTCATCCTGATTGGGGACAAACTTTTATTTTTGTCATTAGCTGATTAACTTGATGTTTCATCTTCTAAACAGGTGTTGATGCTCAGACTCTGACCCAGTCTGAACCAGTGGTTAAAAGACCTGGAGAATCTCACACACTGACCTGTTCAGCCTCTGGATTCACATTCAGCAGCTATGGGATGGCCTGGGTCAGACAGGCTCCTGGAAAAGGACTGGAGTGGATCAGTGCTATCAGCAGCGGCAGCAGCACATACTACTCTGAGTCAGTCAAAGGCCGGTTTATCATCTCCAGAGACAACAACAGAGCACAGCTGAATCTGCAGATGAACAGCCTGAAGACTGAAGATTCTGCTGTTTATTATTGTGCTCGATGGTCACAGTGACTGAAGTCAGTTCAGCAGCTGTACAAAAACACACACCTCATATTTCCTCGTCTGATCACATCTATATTTCATCTTCTTTCAAAATACAGTTATTTCCTTTTCAAATAAATGAGAAAATAACATCACAAATTTTTCAAAAATAACTGAATACTTATCGGGGAGCTGATCAAAACCCTCAGAGCATCAAAACAAGATCTCCACAAGAGGCGCCATCACACCAAGATTGCTTTCAACGCCTTCTTCCTTAAGATTTCTTTGTGCCTTGCAACAAATATAACAGAGAGGGAGGTCTGCACAAACTCTTTTTGTTCTTGAAACGCACCAGGAACGTTTGAAAGAAGCTTGGAGCAGTTTTACACAGTACTGCTCACAACAAAAATGAACACTGTGAGACGTCATTCCTGTGTCTTCAAAATAAAATGGGATGATCTCATCTTTTAAGTTTTGTTAAATAATGAATGAATAAACAAACCAGTAAATATTCTTGTTTTTAATGAATGTGTTTTTAGATTTTTTCCCCCATCCAAACTCTTAAAAATATTATTTACCATTTGCTGAATTGTTAGTCTTTGGGTCAAACAGTCATTACCAGTGGTTAAAAAACCTGGAGAATCTCACACACTGACCTGTTCAGCCTCTGGATTCACATTCAGCAGCTACTGGATGTACTGGGTCAGACAGGCTCCTGGAAAAGGACTGGAGTGGATCAGTGCTATCAGCACTGACAGCAGCTCATACTACTCTGAGTCAGTCAAAGGCCGGTTTCTCATCTCCAGAGACGACAACAGAGCACAGCTGAATCTGCAGATGAACAGCCTGAAGACTGAAGATTCTGCTGTTTAATATTGTGCTCGAGACGCACAGTGACTGAAGTCAGTTCAGCAGCTGCACAAAAACACACACTTCTCATATTTACTGCTGTGAAGAGCAGAACTGCACACTGAATACTCTGATCTGTCATTTTCTGCCTTTTAATTTGTTAAATTACCTTTTTACTTTTAAATTATCTTAAAAAAAATAATGATTTCATGATTATTTTGAACAATAAATAGCATAACAAATGGTGCCAACATGAATAATTTGCAATTTTCCCTTAATGTCATCTTCATTTAAGTATGAGAAACTATCATCAAATGAAAATGTATTCATTTTTGGCTCATGTTGACAGGAGTTTTTGAACTTTGAACAAAATTAGACCTTTTGCTCAGAAGGTACCTGTATGTGTGTTCATGCCAAAAAAGTGACACAGAGACCAGAAGATGCAGCCCAGAATATACGTAGTAGTGAATTAAACCCAATCATTAGTTGCTTGGGACATAAGTTGCAGTAGCCCCGCCTCCGGTCTCCAAGGTACCTGAACACTCACCAACTGGAGCAGTTTGGACTTGAAATTATGCCTTATGATCTCTGCCAAATGCTAAAATTCAGTTTTTACTTCTGTCCAGGTCCATCCTATACATGTCCTGTGTTTCCAGAGCAAACTATTCCTGAGGCTTCAGAGGCAAAGCAGACAACTTATCTTTACACAACGCAAACATGTCGCTCAAAACTCAGTGTGAGCAGTCAGTGCTTGAATGATGACTAAATAAGAACATTCAGTGTCTAACCTAAGCAAGAACACACCAGTGCATGCTTCGAGTTTGGTCATTAAAAATCACTGGAGACTCTCCATCTGTCCTGAAGGAGATCTGAGTTCACATTTACCGTAGGTCTAGTATGAACTGGATCAGACAGGATCCACAGGATATTTGTCCATTTAGACCAAAAGGTAACAGCAGAAACACAAAGTCAGATGTCTCAGTGTGAAATTTAATGTGGTTTATCATTTCATTTCTATTCATATTTACTCTAAAATAATACAAAAAAATTTCATAATTAAAATAATTTCAATGCAGAAAATAGAGTACTGTTACTTTGGGACGAAAGTTATTTTTCCAACAAGGGAGACGGTCAAAATCAGTTCAAAACTAGCAAATAAAAATACTTTTTGAGAAAAACTCAAAAAAGTGAGACTCAAACTGATGCTGCGCAAATGAAACTGAGGAGGAGTCGATGCAAAACTCAGATGTGTTCCACGTCTACTTATGTGAGAGCAGAGAGGAGGACAGAGAAGTGGGGACACACAGTTGAACATGATGGACTGTAGGACAGGACTGCTGCTTCTAACTGTCTGCTGGGCAGGTGAAGATCTTCACTCATCCTGATTGTTGACACACTTTAATTTTTGTCATCAGCTGATTAACTTGATGTTTCATCTTCTAAACAGGTGTTGATGCTCAGACTCTGACCCAGTCTGAACCAGTGGTTAAAAGACCTGGAGAATCTCACACACTGACCTGTTCAGCCTCTGGATTCTGCTGTTTAATATTGTGCTCGAGACGCACAGTGACTGAAGTCAGTTCAGCAGCTGCACAAAAACACACACTTCTCATATTTACTGCTGTGAAGAGCAGAACTGCACACTGAATACTGTCTTTATTTTTTATGAATGCCTTTTAAATTGTTAATGACCTCACTTTAAAATGTTATTTTAAATTATTTTACAACTGCTTTTGACCAAAAAAATGAAAAGTAACTTCATGACTAATTTGTAATTTTCCCTGAAATTCATCTTCATTTAATTCACATAAACTATCATCAACAGAACATTTATTATTTCTCATTCATCCACCATCACTCTCTCCAACTGTTTTTACCTGCAATGCTCCAATATTTTTTCACAAACAATTAACCTCAGGTAATCTATCTTCTCGACCCAAAGTATTAGAAAATGGACTATGGTGACTCCAATATTGTCTTCATTTTCCTGAACTCCCTGCTGCAGTTCAGCAGATTTAAGAGGTCCCTTTACAATTTTTTTTCTTCCCCCTCACTTGTTACTTTAGGGGGCCCTCAGGTGTTTCTCCTAGGATGTCTCATTCTGGTCTGTGATGAAATATCCTGTTTTACTGTTAGAAGACAGGAACGAATGACAGTAAAATCAGTGACATCAGATGTTCAATTAATCAGATCGAATATGATGAAATGAAAAACTATTCAGAAGTGAAGTGAAATGACTGAAGGTACTATTAATGTGCAATGAGACATTGTCAGTATCTGATATATCTGTTGGGTGGGGTAGGGCAGTGGGACTCCGGCAGCAGGGGGCATGGACAAGGTGGGAGAGTGCGTTACAGCGCAAAGTTACCTAGTCAAACATCATGCAGGCAGACTTCCACCGCGTCCGGTTCCTTGTGGCGGCAGTCTACGATGCCCTCCCTAGCCCCGCAAACCTCCATGCGTGGGGAAAGAGTGAGACACCCACCTGTTCCCTTTGCTCCGGAAGAGGCTCCCTGGAACATCTCCTCAGCAGCTGCCCAAAGTCCCTGTCTGATGGTCGCTATCGCTGGCGCCATGACCAGGTACTCAAAGCAGTGGCTGAGAGCATAGCCTTGGCCATTAGCACCTCCAAACACCATCATGCTCTGAAGAAGGCAATCTTCTTCATAAAAGCTGGAGAGAGACCTCATGCAGGTCCACAGATAACAACGGGACTCCTCCACACAGCTCCTGATTGGCAACTGCACGTTGACCTTGGAAAACAACTGATATTCTCCCAGCACATCGTAACAACATCTCTACGGCCAGACATGATCATCATCTCAGAGGCTTCGAAACACCTGATCATGCTGGAGCTTACAGTGCCCTGGGAAGAGCGGATTGAGGAAGCCAATGAAAGGAAACATGCCAAGTATCAGGAGCTGGTGGAGGAGTGCAAGGGCAGGGGCTGGAGGACCTTCTACGAGCCCATAGAAGTTGGGTTGCTACTGGGACACAAGTCGGGTCTTGATCACCCCGGCTGGGTCGCCTGGGCGAGGGTGTATGATGTTGCCAGACCCGAAACACCCTATGAACCCAGGATACATCACTGATGTTGTGTCCCAGTGCATCCAGGAGATGTATCTTTAAGTAAGTTGAAGAGAATATTCACTCATCGAATAATTTTTTAACACTAAAGTTTATCATTTATTCAACATGATGGATCACAACTACACTATGCATCCTGTCGCGGAATTTTTAGCCGTTTTGAGAAGTAAACAAATAACCTAAGTTACTGCGTAGGAGATGCTTTTAAGAGAGAGATAGAAATGAGGACTCTCAACACTGAAGAATGATGGAGATAATGCTGATTTGTGTTTCCACACGTTTTGACTTGATTTAATCCAGCTTCCAGACTCACTGGCATAACCAAAATGATGCCTTGAACAAGTTTTAATGACACAAACATACTTTAGTAACTCTGTGACAGCAGAGAATGAGGAGGCTGAACACACACATGAGGTGCACACAAACATCTCTAAACCATGAAAACAAACAGCAGAAAAACATTTTAGAACATAAAGAAAATGATGATTTGATGAAACAAACAAGTGGGATGATGATGATGATGTGATGATGATGATTGTCTGTGATCAGATTTACTACAGGTTAAATTCTAGAATATAGAACGCTCCCTGCAGACATGTTTAAAAGTCTACATTTCTGCTCAGTCTAATGTGATCAATACAGTCATGTGACACAATTTATACAGGTTCAAGTTCATTAAACATATAATGGATCACCATGGATGCATTTCATGATGACTGATTCTGAGTGTCTCTTCAGATTGTCTTGGGGTTGTTTATGAAAATGTCCCAGAGAGGGACGTCTATGCAAACTCTCCCTGTCCTATAAAAACAGCAGGAACTTGTGACAGGAGCCTGGAGCAGTTTTACACAGTTCTGCTCAGATCAGAGCACAGAACTGCAGTGTCAGCACATAATGGAGAACACAGTTATCAGAGGTTTACTGATCATTGTCACTGTTCACGGTGAGAACATCAGGGCTGCTGTTACTTCTGTGGACAGGTCCAGAATGGGCTTGACCTGGTTGTTGGGTGTATTTCTATTGTCTTTCAGGTGTTGGAGTGAAAGACTGGATCAGTCTCAGCCTGAAGTAAAAAGACCTGGAGAGACAGTGAAGATGTCCTGCACCATTTCAGGGTTTGACATGACCAGCTACTATATCCACTGGATACGACAGAGACCAGGGAAAGCTCTGGAGTGGATCGGGTGGATGGACGCAGGTTCAAACTCTGCTAGCTATGGAAGCTCTTTCAAAAGTGGTTACGTGATGACTGAAGACGTGTCCAGCAGCACTCAGTACCTGCAGATCAGCAGCCTGACAGCAGAGGATTCTGCTGTTTTCTTCTGTGCTCGAGAAACACAGTGACTCCAGAGAGAGGAACAGCTGTGCAAAAACCTCCACAGACAACAAACGTGCCTCCTTCTCAAAAACTGAATTACAATCTTCATAAAGATTTACCAGGAAAGTTTTTCCAAATATTTCCAGCAGTTTCTTTCTTAGGTGCACATAAATAGACATAATGTTTAAGACTCTCCTGTGTTTGTTTATTATTTTATTTAATCATCATTTGTGTCTCATCATCTTTGCCCCGTCCTTGTGTATTTAAACCACTTCTCCATCTGTCCTCAACCAGAGAGTGTTTTGAAGTGTCCAGTGGGCCCCTCATGTCTTTGACCGGGTTATCTTGTGTTTTGGTTTGGACTGCTGTCCTCAAAAGTTTGACTTTGTTCCTCTCCTAGATCAATTGATTGGTTTGATCCCTGATGCAGTTTATTAGATTTCAGAACTTTCTTTTGGATTTTTTCTTGTCCTCCTCATCAAGATCCATTGATTGGTTTGATCTTGTGAAATTAATCTGTATTCTTCCAAAACGGTTTTGCATGTGCTGAACTTCATATGTAAAACATGATTTGACTGTAGGTTTCCACTCTCCTTCTGGCTCCAGTCAGATCAACAGTGATGCTTCACATGTTTGATTCTATGCAAATTCAGAGTTCTTCTTTGTTCCTCAGCTAAAAACCATCACATCAGACTGTCAGTGGAGTTCTCTGCACCTGACTTTCAACATTAACCATGTTCTCTGCAGCTCTGCTGCTGCTGTTGGCAGCTGGATGTGAGTCTCTCTGTGGATTTGTCAAAGTCAGCAGTTGATCTGTTTCAGTGATATTTTATTTATAATCAGCATTTTCTTTGTTGTTTCACAGGTGTGAAGTGTGAACAGTTGACACAGCCAGCCTCTGTGACTGTGCAGCCAGGTCAGAGTCTGACCATCACCTGTCAGGTCTCTTATTCTGTTAGCAGCTACTGCACACACTGGATCAGACAGTCTGCAGGGAAAGGACTGGAGTGGATTGGTGCACATCGTGTTGGATACAACCCAGTTTACAAAGCTTCCCTGAAGAACAAGTTCAGCATCAGTTCGGACTCTTCCAGCAAAACAGTGACTCTAAATGGAGTGAATGTGCAGCCTGAAGACACTGCTGTGTATTACTGTGCCAGAGACACAATAACACAAAGCATCAGTGGAGCTGAACAAAAACCCCTCAGAGCATCAACATAACATCACCAGAGGGGGCGCTGTCACACCAGGAATGAATCATCACCCAAACATGTTGATATTGAGTTCAAAGTGTTGAAAGATGCTTGAACTCAATACATTGAGAACAGAAAAATTTAAATGTGGTAAAGAAGAACTTTTGCGCATTTCATTTTTTTAAAGAAAAAGAATAGTACAAGCATAAAAAACATTTGTGGATGTCATTTGCACTCATAAAACGACCAACTTAAATTATTAATGACATTATCATAAACCTTTGATCTCTTCATTACGTTGCAAGTAAATTTCACACATATGTGAAATAGTTCCACAAGGACACAGCAACATAAATACATTTGTTTCTCAGTTTTTCTTTAATGACCTTAATGTTTCAGCTCCGACAAAAACTCAAGGTGGGACCCAAGAAGACAGACAAGAAGGCCACTTCGGTGAACTATAGTTTATTTACACAAATATTTACAACAGTGAAGAAGAGTGAGCGTGCTATACAAGGAGACCACAGTGAACAAAGTACCAAGCCAAAACCCAGAGAAGTGCTTGAAACACACAGCCCACACACAGGATCATAACGCTCAAAAGTTTATTTCAACATGCGTCACCCAAACTAAAAGTGCACAGACTAGCACATGATTTTTCATATGCAGCTTGATTAGAACTGCTTAGTGTGAAATGTGGGGTATTTCAGAGATCAGTACTGGGAGCACTGGTGCACTATTAGTTGGATTAAATTAAAAATGTCTCAAATCATAAACTCACATCATCCAAAGAGGAGGAGGCATCACAATCAAATCCAGTTCGTAGTTATCATTTAGAAGTTATTATTTCAACAAGTTAAACTGTCAAAATCAGTTCAAAACAGGTAAATAAAAATATATTTATTTTGAGAGAAACTCAAAAGGGTGATAATCAAATTGATGCTGTGCAAATTAAACTGAGGAGGAGTTGATGCAAAACTCAGATGAGACACACAGAGGGGACACACAGTTGAACATAATGGACTGTAGGACAGGACTGCTGCTTCTAACTATCTGCTGGGCAGGTGAAGATCTTCACTCATCCTGATTTGTTGACAGACTTTGAATGTTGTCATCAGCTGATTAACTTGATGTTTCATCTTCTAAACAGGTGTTGATGCTCATGCCTTTTAAATTGTTAATGACCTTACTTTAAAATGTTATTTTAAATTATTTTACAACTGCTTTTGACCAAAAAAAAAATGCAAACTGCCTTCATGACTAATTTGTAATTTTCCCTGAAAGTCATCTTCTTTGAAATGGAACATTTATTATTTGTCATTCATCCACCATCACTCTCTCCAACTGTTTTTACCTGCAATGGTCCAATATTTTTTCACAACCAATTAACCTCAGGTAATCTATCTTCTCTACCCAAAAGATTTAAAAATGGACTGTGGTGTCTCCAATACTGTTTCCATTTTCCTGGAATCACTGATGCAGTTCAGCAGATTTCAAAACAGCCTTTTGGATTTTTTCCCTTCTCACTTGTTACTTTAGGGGGCCCTCAGGTGTCTGTCCTAGGATGTCTCATTCTGGTCTGTGATAAAATATCCTGTTTGACTGTAAAAAGACATCAGATGTTCAATTAATTAGATTGAATATGATAAAAACATTTATTCAGAGGTGAATTGACTGAAGGTACTATGAATGTGCAATGACACATTGTCAGTATTTGATATATCTAATGTACAGAATATTCAATCACAGAATCAATTTTAAACACTGTTTAAAACACTGTTTGGTGTTTTGTGGACATAATAGTTGGTGCTTCTTTTATATCCCATCAGAGTTCTTCTCTATGCAAAGGGAACTTCCTGTCCATCTGCTATAAAGACTTGACATCCTGCTGTCAGCTGCAGCAGAAGAAGAGAAGCTCCCATCAGATCAGCTTCAATACCAACCATGTTCTCTGTAGCTCTGCTGCTGCTGTTGGCAGCTGGATCCTGTGAGTCTGACTGAGGCAGAGACACTGACAGTGTGATCACCCTGACTGTTCCCTCTACGTCCACTGATTCAATCTTCTGCTCTTCATCCACAGGTGTGAAGGGTGAACAGTTGACACAGCCAGCCTCTGTGACTGTGCAGCCAGGTCAGCGTCTGACCATCACCTGTCAGGTCTCTTATTCTCTCAGCAGCTATGCTACACACTGGATCAGACAGCCTGCAGGGAAAGGACTGGAGTGGATTGGATGGAAATATACTGGAGACTCCGACTACAAAGATTCCCTGAAGAACAAGTTCAGCATCAGTTTAGACTCTTCCAGCAACACAGTGACTCTAAATGGAGTGAATGTGCAGCCTGAAGACACTGCTGTGTATTACTGTGCCAGAGACACAATAACACAAACCATCAGTGGAGCTGAACAAAAACCCCTCAAAGCATCAACACAACATCACCAGAGGGGGCGCTGTCACACCAGGAATGAATCATAACAACTTTGTGGCAGAAATTTTGAGAAGAATGCTGGAGCACAAGATTTTTACCTCAGAATTTAAATTAAATAAAAAACTTGTAGGAAACTTTCAATGTTTTTTGTAGTAAAAAAGAACTACAAAATAAGAAAACATTTTTGGATTCCTTTTGCACGAATATATAAATACCAAATGACCTAAAATATATATATGAATGATTTTGTTGAATGCTGAACTTCTGATCTCATTATGATACAAGTGAATTTTACATGCCTTTAAAATTGTTTCATAAGGATAATGCAGCAACAATATATTTGTTTCTCTGTAATTTCAATGATCTCAACAGTTAATTTCAACTTTCACCCAAAATAAAAGTACACACCCAGAACCAATTTTTTAACCTATTTTTAAATGATTAAATATTTGAAGACACTTTTTTTTTTACTTGACGGAAAATAATCCGATCTTGTGATTCTCCCTTTAGACATTCTTTTTGTATATTAAAATTTCTTTTTAGCTGGATGAGAACTGCAGAGTGTGAAGTGTGGGGTACCTCACAAATCATTACTAGGACCACTGGTACATCATTAATTGGACAAAATTAAAAGTGCCTTGATCATTGGCTCACATCATCCAAAGAGGAGGAGGCATCACGATCAAATCCAGTTGTTTACTGAGGAGGAGTCGATGCAAAACTCAGATGTGTTCCACGTCTACTTATGTGAGAGCAGAGAGGAGGATAGAGAAGAGGGGACACACAGTTGAACATGATGGACTGTAGGACAGGACTGCTGCTTCTAACTATCTGCTGGGCAGGTGAAGATCTTCACTCATCCTTATTGTTGACAAATTTTGATTTTTGTCATCAGCTGATTAACTTGATGTTTCATCTTCTAAACAGGTGTTGATGCTCAGACTCTGACCCAGTCTGAACCAGTGGTTAAAAGACCTGTAGAATCTCACACACTGACCTGTTCAGCCTCTGGATTCACATTCAGCAGCTATGGGATGGCCTGGGTCAGACAGGCTCCTGGAAAAGGACTGGAGTGGATCAGTCTTATTTACTATGATGGCAGCTACAAGTACTACTCTGAGTCAGTCAAAGGCCGGTTTATCATCTCCAGAGACAACAACAAAGCACAGCTGAATCTGCAGATGAACAGCCTGAAGACTGAAGATTCTGCTGTTTATTATTGTGCTCGATACGCACAGTGACTGAAGTCAGTTCAGCAGCTGTACAAAAACACACACACCTCATATTTACTGCTGTGAAGTGCAGAAGTGAACACTGAACACTGTCTTTATTCATTTATGCCTTTTATATCTTTAATTTACCTCCTTACTTTTCAATAATTTCCAAATAATGTATATGTTTATGCATTTATTAAACCCATCAGTAATGAATACATCACATTTCCCCCT
>NW_026622322.1:0-9690 GCF_003711565.1 Takifugu flavidus
AAAAAGGCTAAAATATGAGACCAAATATGTAACTAAACCTGGCCAAATTAAAGTTGTTTTTTTCAAAATGGGTAAAACACAAATGAACTAAAAGAGTCAGTGGTCATTTCGTGAAACATCCTGGGAGAACTTCCAAACTGCACTGATAAAGCTGCGATCCCAGGGGATTGGAACCCACAACCTTGTTGCTGTGATGAGACAATGTTAACCACCTCATCTAATCAGACATTTCCTCATGTAAATGAAAATGAACATTATCACACAGGCTCTTAACAAAAATAAAATTCATTTATTGCAGGAAGTAAAAACATACAATATTTACAAACATTTAAGAGTTTCTTATTTTTTTTTCCATTATTAATGATTTCACATATCAAGTTCTGCAAATTATTTTCCCAAACACTGTTAAACAATTTATCATTTTAAATAGAATATAAGTGGACCAGTTTCACATGAATTTGTTAAATTATTAAAAGAACAACTTCAGAGTCTTTCAGAAACAGAAATAAAGTCATCATACATTCAACAACATAAGATTTTTATAATGCCCAGTCGTTAACCAGTGTTTTACATAAAATAAATAATGACGCAAACAAAATAGAGGAGAGATGAATGAGTAAATAACACAAAAATAAATGAAACCAGACATAACGTGACAGCATTACGAGGTGTTTAACGGCAGTTTTGAAAGATGAGTGTTAAGCTCTGATTTAAGAAGCTCAAGATCATTAACACTGAATTTAGCGTCAAAATGCTAAAGTTTTCCATAGTTTGGCTTCTTGGCTTCTTAAAAAAGATGACAGTCAGTGAAGGTTAGACCCGTGTCAGCAGCATAAATCCCAAAGCTCTGCTACTGGATGACAACACAGTCCAAATATTACAGCACATGTGACTTTGGATCCTCTGTTCAGGTCTACACGTTTCTATAGACGTGCACTTTCAGCATGAAGAGTAAAACATCCTGGATCATTGATGTCGTCTCTGCTCAAGTCCTCCGTGGATAAAATCCATCTTCCCCCAGTTATTCTTCAATGGACTCGTGAGAAAAGTTTCCTCACCACTTTTTCCTCTCTTGTGACTATGAAGAAATAAAATGAAGGAACAATTAATAGATGCTGACAGGTGTGTATTCACAAGAAACATCATTAACATTCTATTAATGCAGGGCCACAATAGTAAAATATCAGCTCACAGACTGACTTGAAAGTTACAATCAAAGAAGTGAGACTTACACAAAAGAGTCATTACGGAGATTAAACAATAAACTGTAAAGATGATGCCGATAATTCTCCAAAACGTCATCTGGATGTAAAGGATGTGTCGTCCATCAAGTGTGTTTCCATCTGCTCATAAAAGAGTATAAACAACAAAAACATGATTATTGTAATCACCAAACTGGCCATACTTTACTCTATGCAGCGTCGTCATATGCGTTATTGTAATAAACTTATTTTTAATATTTTGAAAGCTGTGCTCCGAATAACAGAAAGTGTGACTGACTCTATTTAGAGTATTTCAACTGTTACTTATTAACTGTCTGGACCAACGTGACATGCCGACAGTTGTCTGAGGCCTGGACACAGACTGAAGCTCAACGTTGCGCACTGATAATTCTGTGCCAAGACGATAGAAAGGTGGGTGCTGAGCTGCTGCAGCGCCCCCTGCTGGCAGAGGGTGATTCTGTGCATTCCACTGCCTGTACCAAATTGTAACTCTGTAGTAGCTCGTTTCTTTCTGGAAACATGTGAAGCACGTTAAATGTTGTTAATTAAATGGGCCAAAAAAAAACTTGTGGAGAGACAAAAAAATAAGTCTCAAATAAGTTTTAACAGCATCGAAACAGCCGTTTCTGACAGAGTTAATGACCAACACTGCTGTAATCTCAGCCAGAAAAGATCCAAAGGTCTGCTTTCAGACGGAGGAAGACCAGAGAATCACCAGGAACGTTTCAGAGCTTCTTCATGAGGGACTTTTACCAGAGTACCCAACACACCAGAACCCCCCCAGCAACAATAAGATCCCACTGGCCTGTGTGCAGCCTGGATCACGACTCAATAACAATCATGCAGAAATATGTAAATGTAAAGCTCACCCCACATGACAGTGATGTTTCTGTCTTCTGTTTGGACAACACAGCCATAGATGTTGGTGTGGATCAGGGGGACCTCAGCTGTCAGGATGAGGATCACTGATCCATTCCCAGAAGGCAACGGGCCAGTTACAGTGATCCAGTTTGCCTTGGGGCCCCGTCTTCAGTCAGAGACACTGAACGCACTGATTTGTCAGTACTGGTGACGTGGCACTTCAGCAATGCCTTGGTTCTGTCAACAGGGTTGGCAAACACACGGAGATCTGCAGGAGGATAGAAAAGGTGATGATCAGGGTGGGACCAGCCAGGGGAAGAAAAGATACTTTTGTATGTGTTCAGGTTAATTCCTGAATTATGTCCAATAATGAAGTGATTCAAAGCTGTGATTTTATTATATTTTGCGTTATATTTTTTTGGACCAGAGAGTGTGTTCACCTGTTCTTTTTTCCGCTTCTCTTAATTTGATCTGATGGATCATTTCTGGACATTCTTCATTGATGAAGTGTCCAAAGAAATGGTTCCGAGCCTCACGGTTGTTCCACGAATCTTTAATCATTTCTGCAGAAGGAGACAGGGCTTTCCATTTCTGAGCTCCAGCATCAAACTGAATGAAACCCTCTCCATTCACTGCCCAGTTGTCAAAAGCAGATTCAAGCCTCTCGTCTGACGTGATGCAGCCACGCCGCCGCTGAACATCTACAAGGATTATTTATGTAAAATGTTCAGTTCATTTAACCAAAATTAAACACGTTATAAAGCAAATGTGCTACAAACTTACTCCGTGTGTGATTGATGAATTTAGAAATCTCTTTGAGAGCATCAAAAACATCATAACATGCTGGTCTGCAGGTCCCAGGTAAGTTGTGGGATTCCAGGACGGGTTGAAGTGTTCTTGTTGTGTCCCACTGTCACAGTGAGAGATCACAACTCCATCAAACTCTGTAACTTGTTCAAAATGGGGCCCAGATCCAGGCTGAACACGTCCTGTAGACAAGAACTCAAGAGAATGGGAACCTGAAACACACAAACAAATGGAGTCAAAACTCTGGACCCTCACAGTGGGATCAGCGGTTCTGACAAAAATAATCATGTTATAAATTGATCCCAATCTCAGGTCTTGTCAAATTAATATTGAAAGATGTAGACAGTTTAATATTATGGTTAATTATTTTAAACCTTAAGCTGTGAGTCGTATCTGCTCAAATTGGTGGACGGTATCAAAAAAAGCTAAAATATCTCTTTGATCATCATCATTGATCCTCTTTGAGCCAGACCACCACATGTCAGGATAAAAACCCACATCTCATCTCCTCTCATCCTGATCACCAGAACTCCTCAGGGCTGCTTCCTCGTTCCCCTACTATAATCCCTCTTCACAAACACTCAACTGGACAAAACACCACTAAAAACAAACAACCAGAATGAAAAACAGCCTCTTTCCACAAGCTGTGAAGGAAACATGGAGCAGCAGGATGAGAAACAGGTCAAAAGACCCAACAATAACCCAAAATATCATAATAGATTCCTCATAAACTGAATATAAACAAGGTTTACTACAGTACCTGAACAGGCACCAATAAGAAAAGAGGTTTAATCTCCACTCTCTTCGTACTCTGTGTGCAGGCATCAAAATCAAAGCAAATCCTCAGATAAAAAATACATCTGTTTGGACAGTTAACTGGGAGATCATTCTTGGTAGTTTGAGACAGTTTGAGACCAACAACCACATGAGGACAACAAAATGAGCTGACTAACACCCAAAAATATTGCAAGAATTAAAGGATTCCTGACTAAACAATATCTTGACAAGCTTGTTCATGCATCATTTTTGAATGTAAATTTTCATGTTGAATTACTGTATTTCTTGACAAATAAATGTTGATAAAGACAACAATTTCAGTGAAATGGTGGAAATAGGTTTAAATCAGTGTTAGACAGATGCCTTATCAACAAGTGACAACTATTCATGCATAAGCCTGTGATATTAAAATTATTAAATAAGTATTAAATATTAAAACACACACACACACACACACACACACACACACACACAACACACACACACACACACACAACACCAGGGCAGAGGTACTTTAGCAAAGGTTTATCAACCGGAAGTCTCAGTGTGCACTACTGCTGCGCCTCCTGTATGAGTCACGGCTCAGTCAGGAACGCAACGCACGCTTGAGAAATCAGCAAGCGATGACAGTGTCACCTACCAGTTGAGGTGTTCAATCAATCACGTCATTTTGATATATCTATTCATGCAAGAGTTTGGGGAGAGTTGTTTTAATCATAATCATTGAGTGTTCTTTGATTAGCATGTTGCTCTAAAAGGTGTTGGCTGCCTAAAGGAGTCATGTGAGATTGTGAGTCTTTGGGGGGCATCTGAGAGGAACAAGACCAAATGTGGAAGAAGAGCATCTACACAGAGAGCTGATTGATTGTTTGTCTATTTCTACCTGAGAAAAGCGCAACACAGCGCTCAGAACGTGTGTGTAAAGAAAGTTTCTTCAACTTACCGCATTCTGCTGCTGGGAGCAGGATCCAAAACAGAAGACAAATGTTCATCTTCTAAATGAAGGTCGCTAAACACTTGTTGTCCTCATCTGAAACAGTCTGGAAGCACCGTGACGAGGGTTCTTTGTGATAAAGACCGATTCTCTTAAAAGCGCGTCTAAACTAGACAAGTGTCGCTGGGGTTTTAAACGCAGTTCAATAACAGAGCTGGATCCCGCCCTCGGAGTGTTGCGGGTTTTGAATAAGGGTTCTGCCATGTAGAGGCGTCGTCGTTCAGCACCAGGAAATCCCCCCCAGAGAGGTGACGTCTGGGTCCAAACACGTGATTCACTGACGCCGCCTTCGGACAGTTTGGAATTTTAGCACATAAACTCCTGATAACCGGATTTAAAATGATCAATTTCTAGCAACATCATTTGTGTCTTGGTCTCGTGGGACCTGCTCTTTCTTCTTGTATTCTTGACAGACAGCGATGGTGTTTTATTGCTATTTTAGCAACAAAACTGTTTTGGACTCATTTTAACACTACAAAACAGAGTGTGAAAACTTTCAAAAATGTCCAGTCAACACTTGCATGGAGGATGTGTCTTCCACCAAGTGTTTTTCCATCTGCACTGAAACAAACAAAATAACAAAAATTGAATAAAAAACAATAAAACCAAAACAATGAAACAATGTATATGGGTCTACTTTACTTTACATGGAAAGTATTGTAATATTTATAATTGTAATAATCATATTTCATATATTATAGACGTGTTACTATAAACAACATATGGATGATGGGAACTGTAGGTGACACTGTGTAATACTCCAGACTATCATGCATAGAGGCACAGTGGAGCACTACAAGAGGGGTGATCTAAAAGAGCTCTGCAGTTTGGATTTCATGTTCTCTGTCTCTAAAGCAAATTTTGTTGTAAGATTGACTTCATTTGGCTTTACAAGCTGCTGTTGTTATTCTCTCTCTCCGTTACCCCGTGTGTGCGTGTGTGGTGTGTGTGTGGTGTGTGTGTGCGTGTGTGGTGTGTGTGTGTGTGGTGTGGTGTTGTGTGTGTTCACCTGTTCTTTTCTCAACTTCTCTTAATTTGATCTGACGGATCATTTCTGGACACAGTTGTTGGGGTCCAGGGTTGTGCCTGGTCTTCCCTCCAGGGGGCGTGAGGAGCTCAATTGGCGCTGCAGGCAGGCGCACGTGTGGGCATTAACATCTGGCCACCTACTTAAGGAGGGAGCGCCTGCCCATCAGGGCCAGAGGGTTGTGGTGCTTTGTGGAGTGTTGCCCGAGTGTTGCTTTGCTTGGCCTGTCTTCCCTGTACATTTCAGGTCCTCACGCCGCCTGCTGGACCTGAGAAGTGCAGAACCGGTCTCCCGAGGTCTCTGCAGTCCAGGGGGACTTGTTCTGTTTGAGGTAGTGGTGGGCAAGTGAAGCCTCATGAAGCACCGAGGCTTTCCTACTAACAATTGTGTCGAAAAACATTCAAAGCTTCGAGACTTCAGTGATGGTGACATCTGGTGGACAACTGAAGCCATAGCAGCCTCCATAGAGCACGACTGGAGCACTGGCACTGTTTCAATCCCATGACACCAATAAAAGCTCATTGTGTGGTCATCCAGGTGTTTTGTTCATTCATACCAAATAATGATTATAGTCATTACAATAAAATAGGCAGACGCTCTCCTCCTTACTCTAATACACATTCAAGACTAACCCAAAGAATAAATGCAAATATATTAAGGGTTCAGTGTTGGTTAAGGGTTTATTGAATACTTTGAGATTTATTTAAAAACTATACTCAGAGTCCCTAACAGGATGAGAGATCCTTCCTACTTTGCAAATGATCATGGTGTTGGAATTCAGAAACATTGTTTTTGTGTGTGTGAAGTGTTTTTAAGGAAAACCTTTAAAGATAATAGTTTGTCATTTGGGGACTTG
This sequence comes from Takifugu flavidus, assembly GCF_003711565.1. Lineage (NCBI taxonomy): Eukaryota > Metazoa > Chordata > Actinopteri > Tetraodontiformes > Tetraodontidae > Takifugu > Takifugu flavidus. Next base: position 6,546 of record NW_026622322.1, read on the forward strand.
TATGTTTGATTTGGAATAATTATTCACAGAAGCAGACAAGTTATTCCCTCTTCACAGGTTGTTATTGAGAAATATCATTTTTCCTGCTGTTGCAGGCTTCAGTCTGCTCCTCTTCTGGCTGACCAGCTCCCCAGCTTTGGAAAATATCCTTTCACAGGGAACAGACGATGCTGGGATGCACAGATACTTGCATGCAAGTTTCCACAGCGTAGGATATAAAGGCTTTCGTGCCACCCAGTACTTCAAGGGATCTTGTCAGAATTTGTTCTTTCAAATATTTATGACACAGACAGTAAGACAATGAATGACTGAATCAAAAAACTGATGTTTCAACAGTAATCAACATGCATACCTCTGGATCTCCACTGCAGCGCTGGCAGATGTGCTGCTGAGACTCTACATACAGTGGGACCTCTACTTACAAATTTAATTCGTTCCAGAAGTTGCTTCGTAACCTGAAAATTATGTAAGTAGAGACGCGTTTTCCATGTAAATGCCCTAATCCATTCCAAGCCCCCAAAAATTCGGACATAATTTTTTTATAAATCATAAAAATGCATCAAAACATGTAACAAATACATGTTACAATTAGATTACCGCACAATAAATGTAGGAATTCAGTGCAAGGAACAAAATGAACTTTATTACAGGCTAATCTTACATTAGCCGTCATTACTCGCAACAAACGTCAAAACTTGTGGTAACACTGCCATCTAATGGACAAACATACGAACACCCACAATAAATCCCGAAGACGACGAAGGCGATGCTGGGATACACACAAACTGGTACATATTGACGTCCCTCCTGGCCAATGGGATGACAGGAAGATGCTAGGCGATAGCCAATGGCAGAGCAGCTACAAGCAGTTTGTGCTCGCTAAACTCCGCGGTAGCGTATTTTTGACCTTCGTATCCTGAAATTTCCTTTGTAACGAGGAAATATTTTCCCGTTGAGACGCTTCGAAACCTGAAAAATTCGCATGCAGAGACGTTCGTAAGTAGAGATCCCACTGTAGTTGTCCATTAAAGCCCACAAGTTGTAATTTTGTTCACTAGCACTGGCAGATGTTGTTGCAGTCTCCAGTGGCACATCTTCTGCCGACCCACCAATAAGACTGGCACACTCTCGTGTCAGCCTTTCTACAGCACCTGAGCATTGCTTTGATTAGTAAAGCCAGCCTCTTTAAATCGTGGATCCAAGATGGTTGCCACAGACAGGGAGTTCACCTTTTCCAAGCCACTGAATTTTTCATTCAAATTATTTCTCAAATGGTTGGCAAGCGTGGCACCAATACAAGGAGCCATTTGGGCACTCAGCAGAAATGGCATGTCTCAGCATTTTGGCTAAAGGAATTGCCTTTGACCCTGACACTTCCTTTCCTCAGAAAGCTCAACAGTTGCCTGATAGAATGGCCTTAAGACTGTCAGGCAATGGTTGATTGCTGCACAGTCATCAGCAGTGAAAGGCACTATGCCAGTGCTAAGTGATGCCAGGGCTGCCCCGCATAGACAATCTGCAGCAGCTTCTCCGGGTCTCCAGAGCAAACCATAAATGTTCTCTTTTTGTACGTTTTCCTGTCTTTAGCCAGTATTTATATTAATATTTAAACGTGGTTGTGGATCATGGCTCAGTCAGTCTTAAATCTTTGGATGTCCATGGAACTTCTCTCGGGAATCTGTTCAAGTGTTCGACGCAGCAAAACCCAGTAAAGCAAAAGACAGAACTTCATCTTCCTGCAGTTGCGTTTTCCAAATAAAAGTCCATAATTATTTGCTGTCGATGTTGTTGTTGATGTTGTTGTGCATCCAAAGAGGAGAAAAGATGAAGTTGTCTCTCCAGCGCTGGGGAACCAAACGTCTTCAGAACACCGTCACGATTTTTCTGATTGTACGATCGTTAATTTTTGAACCTTTATCACGCAGTAAACACCGGAAGTGGGTGTAATAGTTGGATCCCGCCTTACTTTTATTTTACCGAGACGTGAAATGTTCTTCATAAACTTAAGTGACGAACAATTAATAAGTATAACTTTGTAGGGTTGTTGTTGTTGTTTGTTTTTTATTTTTTCCTTAATTGAAGTGATAAATGTTCCATCGTTGAACAAAGTTATAATTCTGTTCCTCTGAGCTACATTCTTGCTGCTTTAGCCTGGCTGCCTGCTCTTCACTGGTTGAAATATGTTCTATATTGACATTTTAATTCCGTACTAGTTTAACATCCCCTGTTCCTTCTGTAACTGCTCCATCTTCTCTCTGGAAGGCTGAGCTGCTGGTCTGTGTTTTCTCAGGGGAGATCTTGGTCAGACATCATCAGCCTCCACAACGAGCAGATAGCAGTTATTACTAAACAGATATTGGAGGTCCTACAGAATAGCGTCTGGAATGTCATAAAACATCTGAAGTTTACTGTTTGATTTGATTTTGCCTGAGTACTTGTTACTACTGGTTTTTAATGAATACCGTAGCATTAAATGGCGCTTTTGTTGTTATTGTCCTGAAAATAGAACTACTAAATCCTATTCTGCAGGAAACCCTGATACTGATTCTTCTTCTAAGTTTGACAACAATGCATTTATGTCTTCTCACTGAATGTATTAAAAAGGTGATGTCTGTAGTTTAGAGACATGTTGAGATGTTAAAGATCTTTTAGGATCATTTAAGATCTTGAAAGTGTTTGAGTTTTCATATGTTACCAAACAAATTTAGTAGAATGTGACAATAATAATACGAAGGTGACATGAAAATATCGTCACTGAAGTTTCTGTGGATGCTTTTTTGAAAAGCCATAAAAGTCATTATTACCTGGGTGAACAATAATTTATTAATCTGGCAGCGCTCTGATAGGCCAATAAATTAGTTGTAGATCATTTCTGTCCGATGTCTTTCTTTTTCATCTTTGTTGCACGTGTTTTTAAAGGAACACACTTTAGACTAATTCAGGATACTGATACAAATCACTCGAGCCTTATTTTTGTGAAAGATCTTAAAAAACAATCTACGTGAAAATTGTTACAAAAATATACATATATATCATTATTTCTCACGAATAAATGTTTATTTTATGTGTAAAAATAAGTCTAATCAAGTTGTTCTTTATAATCTGGAGTAAATAAAAATTCTGCCTCTTGATATAAAATATAAAC
>NW_026622323.1:0-5000 GCF_003711565.1 Takifugu flavidus
CATGTGACATACGTCAGGAGGAATGATGTCATGTGACCATGTGACATACGTCAGGAGGAGGAATGGTGTCATGTGACCACGTGACATACGTCGGGAGGAAAGATGTCATGTGACCATGTGACATACGTCAGGAGGAGGAATGATGTCATGTGACCACTTAAACCAACTTTCTGTTCTTCTGGACTTGGTTCTTTAGTGAGAAGTTCCTGGTGCGGTTGAACAAAAATGGAGGTCCAAAGAATCCAGAGAAGGTGGACAGACTGTCAACGCTCTTCACGGTAACACACACACACACACCACCCACACACCCACACACACAAACACACGCACCCACCACACCCACACACACCACACACACACACACACACACACCAACACACCACACCACCACACACACACACACGCAGGATGCATGTTTCTGCCATGTCTGTGAGCAGCTTCCTCTTCGTGTTGGTCCACGATGATGATGATGATGATGATGATGATGATGATGATGAGGATGATGATGATGATGAAAGGGAGCGGCGTGGCGTCCCTCACAGGTCACTTGTTGGCCTTTAAAGCTCCTGGGGACTAAAGTGTGTTTCCTGTGGTTCCTGTGTGTGGCTGCAGGACCTGAGCAACAAAGACATGAAGAGAGACCTCTACATCATCTCGCAGGTCATCAGAACCGGTAAGACTGGTCCAGCTCATCCACAACACTTCCTGGTCCAGCTCATCACACACACACTTCCTGGTCCAGCTCATCCACACACACAACTTCCTGGTGCAGCTCATCCACACACACACTTCCTGGTCCAGCTCATCCACACACACTTCCTGGTCCAGCTCATCCACACACACACTTCCTGGTCCAGCTCATCCACACACACTTCCTGGTCCAGCTCATCTCCCCACACACCATCCTGGTCCAGCTCATCCACCACACACACTTCCTGGTTCAGCTCATCCCCACACACACTTCCTGGTCCAGCTCATCCACACACACACACTTCCTGGTCCAGCTCATCCCCACACACTTCCTGGTCCAGCTCATCCACCACACACTTCCTGGTCCAGCTCATCCCACACACACTTCCTGGTCCAGCTCATCCCCACACACACTTCCTGGTCCAGCTCATCCACACACACTTCCTGGTCCAGCTCATCCACACACACACTTCCTGGTCCAGCTCATCCACACACACACTTCCTGGTGCAGCTCATCCCCACACACTTCCTGGTCCAGCTCATCCCCACACACACTTCCTGGTGCAGCTCATCCCACACACACTTCCTGTCCAGCTCATCCCCACACACACTTCCTGGTGCAGCTCATCCACACACACACTTCCTGGTCCAGCTCATCCACACACACACTTCCTGGTGCAGCTCATCCACACACACTTCCTGCTGCAGGACGCATGTTGCTGAGCGACAGCAGGAAGGCTCCGCCCCCCCTGGTCCAGTACCGGCGCCCCTACGGCTGCGCCGTCCTCGCCATGAGCGACGTCCTGCAGAGCATCGCAGAGACCAGAGAGGAGAAGGACTTTGTCCTGAAGGTCTACACGTATGTGCCGGCACGCCACACGAAACAGTCAGTCAGGGAGGGGAAACAGTCAGTCAGTGAGGGGAAACAGTCAGTCAGTGAGGGAAACAGTCAGTTAGTGAGGATAAACAGTCAGTCAGTGAGGGGAAACAGTCAGTCAGTGAGGGAAACAGTCAGCCAGGGAGGGGAAACAGTCAGTCAGTGAGGGAAACAGTCAGTTAGTGAGGTAAACAGTCAGTCAGTGAGGGGAAACAGTCAGTCACTGAGGGAAACAGTCAGCCAGTCATTAACGGGCTCCTGGAGGTCAGGGGTCACCTGGTGTTTTAGCTGCTCGCTCAGACGGATCTAACTGAACTAGAGTAAAGCTCAGTCAGCAGCCGTTTCCATGGTTACGTGTGTGGTGAATCAGGCATTTGTTCCGCAGGTGTAACAACGAGAACGAATGGTACCAGATTCATGAGAACATCATCCGCCGGTCCAGCACCAAATACACGGCCCCCAGCACCAACTACGGTAGGAGACCCACCCTGACTGGCCCTGGCCCGACGGGTCAGAACAGCACCTCCGATGTTGCTCAGAAGTTCTGAGGGGTCTTCAGCTGCTGTGATGTCACTTCCTCTTGCAGGTCTCATCATCTCTCTGCAGCTGCTGCGTGGCGACATGGACCATGTCCGCCGGGAGAACCCGCTCATTTTCAGCAGGGGCGTGGCCATCAGCCGCAAACTGGGCTTCCCCGACGTCATCATGCAGGTGAGTCGCGGCTCGCCGCACCCCCGGACCTGAGGAGCCTCCCAGGAACCTCCCGTTACTCTGCCCTGTCCTGAGACGGTGGGAATCAGAGCTAGCCTGATGCTAACACTGATGTCTCCATGAGTTCCTCAGCATTGTCGTTAGTTTGAAGCCGATCTGGAGGTCAGGATCATCCTCAAACGTGCTCCTCAACGTTGCTCAATATCTGTGTTGTGGTGTGTGTGGACCACTGATCTGACCGGGTGGGGAACCTTCTCAGGTGACGTCCGTAACGACCTGTACCTCACCCTGGAACGAGGGGACTTTGAGCGAGGAGGAAAGAGCGTTCAGAAGAACGTTGAGGTCACTGTTTACGTCATCTATGCTGATGGAGAGATCCTCAAGGTAAGGACCCATCACTGGCCAGCAGGTGGCGCCGTCACCGGTCGTGGCTGAGCAACACGGCCGCTGCTCTTAAAGTAGAATCGTCTTATTTACACCTGTTGGAGCCGAAGCTCTGGTGCTGAAGCTCCGGTGCTGAAGCTCCGGTGCTGAAGCTCCGGTGGTTGAAGCTCCGGTGGTTGAAGCTCTGGTGCTGAAGCTCTGGTGCTGAAGCTCTGGTGGTGAAGCTCCGGTGCTGAAGCTCCGGTGCTGAAGCTCTGGTGGTTGAAGCTCCGGTGCTGAAGCTCTGGTGCTGAAGCTCCGGTGGTTGAAGCTCCGGTGCTGAAGCTCTGGTGGTTGAAGCTCCGGTGCTGAAGCTCTGGTGGTTGAAGCTCTGGTGCTGAAGCTCTGGTGGTTGAAGCTCTGGTGCTGAAGCTCCGGTGGTGAAGCTCCGGTGGTTGAAGCTCCGGTGCTGAAGCTCCGGTGCTGAAGCTCCGGTGCTGAAGCTCTGGTGCTGAAGCTCTGGTGGTTGAAGCTCTGGTGCTGAAGCTCTGGTGCTGAAGCTCTGGTGGTTGTCCCTCCAGGACTGCATCAGTCTGGGTTCAGGGGAGCCCAGCGTGCCTGAGCACAGGTCCTTCGTGCTCTACCACAACAACAGTCCCAGATGGAGCGAGGTCCTCAAGCTGCCCATCCCCATCGACCGCTTCAGAGGGTCTCACCTCCGTTTTGAGTTCCGACACTGTTCCAGTGAGTCCACAACATGATGGCACCAGTTCACCTGATGGTCTGAAGGAGACCTTCTGCTGGTCTCCCTGTTGGAGGCCCAGGAAGCAGCTCTCAACTCCAGCCTGTGTGTCTCTACAGCCAAGGACAAAGGGGAGAAGAAGCTGTTTGGTTTCACCTTCACGCCGCTGATGAGGGAGGATGGAACCACCCTGTCGGACGAGAGCCACGAACTTTACGTCTACAAGGTCCGACGCTAGGGCAGCGCACGTGTGCTCGTGCACCACTCGGATGGCTGACAACCAACGCGTGTGTGTGTGTGTGTGTGTGTGTGTGTGTGTTGTGTGTGTGTGTGTTTGTGCGTGTGTGTGTGTGTGTGTGTGTGTATGCGTGTGTGTGTGTGTGTGTGCCTCAGTGTGATGAAAACACCACCTTCAGCAACCACGCCCTCTACCTGGGCCTGCCCTGCTGCAGAGAGGACCTCAGCAGCTGCCCCAGCGCCCCCTCCAGCCCGGTCTTCCAGCGCAGCACCAAAGAGACCTTCTGGATCTCCACGCAGCTCTCGTCCACCAAGCTGACGCAGAACGGTACCGGCGGGCGCCCCAACGTCCAGGTTTGTGGAGCTCCTGTAGCCTAACGCTGCTGTTGCCGTGTTCCAGCGGACCTCCTGGCGCTGCTCAAGTGGAAGGCCCATCCGGAGCGGGTGGTGGACATCCTGGGACGGCTGCGGCACGTCAGTGGGGAGGAGGTCGTGAAGGTGAGACCAAGCTGTGCTGAGGCCGTTCTTCTGCCCTGGGTGAGACGCCTGCTTCTTGTGTGTCCCACAGTTTCTTCAGGACATCCTGGACACCTTGTTCTCCATCCTGGATGACAACACGGATAAATACGGCCTCCTGGTCTTCCAGTCGCTGGTCAGTGGGCTCACATGGCAGTTTATCAGAAATAAAGAGCAGCTTCCAGTTTATAGGAAAATGTGTGTGTGTGTGTGTGTGTGTGTGTGTGTGTGTGTGTGTGTGTGTGTGTGTGTTAGGTGTTCATCATCAACCTGCTCAGAGATGGTAAATATTTCCACTTCAGACCAGTGATGGACACGTACATACACAAGCACTTCGCTGGTGCACTGGCGTACAAGTGAGTGTGGAGGCCACGCACACACACACACACACACACACACACTCACACACCACACACTCACACACGCACACACACACACACAACACACACACACACACACACACACAGGATGAAGAGGATGAAGATCTGAAGGTTTGGATCTTCCTGTGTTTGTTGATCTTGGTGTTCCAGGGAGCTGATCCGCTGTCTGAAGTGGTTCATGGACCGTTCTGCAGAGACGGTCAGACACGACCACACACAGGAGGCCATGAAGGTAAGAAACCATCCCAGCTGTTCCCAGACCTGTTCCAGACCTGTTCCCAGAACTGTTCCCAGACCTGTTCTCAGACCTGTTCCCAGGACTGTTCCCAGAACTGTTCCCAGACCTGTTCTCAGACCTGTTCCCAGGACTGTTCCCAGAACTGTTCCCAGGACTGTTCCCAGGGCTGTTCCCAGTTGGTTTCACAGATGTTCTTTTGGAGCTCAGACTCGCTCCAAAAGTTCTTGGTGACAGTTTTGGTTGGAA
>NW_026622324.1:0-8892 GCF_003711565.1 Takifugu flavidus
TCTAACCTGTCTCCGAAGTTCCCACACTGTCTCACGTAACTCCTGCATTTCTTCATCTCTGTCCACATCTAACTGACCACTGTTAATAGTCAAAACTGGCAATTGATATGGGGGTGGGGAAGAGGGGTAGTAGGTAATGATGGATAAAGAGTGGTGTTAAGTGTCAGCGTCTGATTTGGATCTTCTAATGAAGGCTTATCTACATTGGGCACTCGTGTGACCCCCCTAGATCTGCAATAGTGCACTGCTGCACCTGCCACAGCCACAACATGTATCCTTCGAGGCTTATCTTCTAACTCCTTACCCTTTTTTGCCATGATTTTCCTGCTATAAACCCTAATTTTGGATTATCAAGATGATCCTGTAATATGGTGTGAATTTCTGACTCCCACTTACACAATGCTTCAGCTAAATTAACCTTCACCTCTGGAGGGGGAAGTATCTTCTGCTTCTGAGCTTCCTTCCACAACTTTTTTATTGTATCCAATTCTCTTTCCGTGTCCTGTTCTTTCATGCCACTCACCACCTGATCAAGAGTCCACTTCCACTGTTCTTCCACAGACCGGGGATAGGGAGAACATTCTCCCTGATCCCAACACGTTTTGCCACATTCCAGTTCCATCTTTAACTATGCTCCCAAGTGAGATTGAATGTGAATGACTCCAACGGTCAACTCAATGCCTCAGTGAAACAAGCTTCTAGACCAAACTTCGTTGGTCCGGTTCCACTCTGGGGTTATTCTCAAGGACAAAGAGCCTTTTAATTCACGTTCACTCTGGCACTTTTCCAACCCACACAAAAACACAAATCTCGGGCGTCGGGAGTGTCCGTCCCGTCAGTCCCAACCCAAATCTTTTTCATATACAGTGCTGTGTATACAGCAATACAGCACTGTACTGGTTCCGGTTTACTCTAATCGTCTATTCCCTGTTTTTTCAACAGTACTTCCGGACTCTAACCGTTTTTCCCTGTTTTTTCAACAGTACTTCCGGCCTCTAACCGTCTATTTTCCGGACTCTAACCGTAATTCCTGCAGTCGTTTCAATATTTTCTATATTTGTATCTGGAATTTATAACTAGGACACTTCAATTGACAGTGACGACAAATTTGGAAATTGCCAATGTGCAGAACTTTTGATTAAACAGGTGTCTGCTTACCTTTTATTAGGGATCCCTTTGTCGTCAGTTGTCCTCCGAAGTGACCATTGTTGAATTTTTCTCCTCAGATGACTTCTCTGTCTTCATCACGTCGGGGTCACCAAATTGTTGGATTGCAATACTTCTCATATGTCACTGCCAATCCGCGTGTTCTTTAAATGAAGACTTCAAGTAAACAAATGCCAATTTCAAAATGTATTTAGCAAACAAATCAATTCAAGATACAAATATTACAGAGCTCTGGGCCAGTTCATAACCCTACAATAACAGAGTCAATTGTCAGGGCATGAAGTCTGACAACCTAACTATCCCTTGGCCCAGTTTATATAGAAAGACATATGTAAATTATTGATGCTAATCAGTCCAATCCAGTCCTTCTTCTTGGGTGACTTCATCTTCTTCTTCCTGCCTCATTTGGTGTTGTGGTGCAGTCCTTCTTCTCCATTGTCTTCCCAGATGGCCAGGTCAGAGGTTATATTCCTGTCCAGGAACTTATCAATCACCAGTAAATTATGCTGTCATATTTTACGATGAGGGTCTACCATTTCCTGTCTGCCTGGCTCCAACTGTCTAAGCAGTATTTATGTCAAGGAAGGGTCAACTGACTTGCTTATGTGTATTCCTGCTAAAGATTATATAGTATTCCTAACTTCTAAACTACCTGTAACATAAAACAAAAACATAGAGTATAACACATGCTAATAAGATAAAAGATGCTAACAAGATAAAATAATTCTCTTCAATTCTCAGATAAGTTGATTAGAAATCCCAAAGTTTGACTCTATTTTTTGAACCCTATTTTTGTTTCATACACAACAGACTGTATGGTAGTGTTCTTTCAACGAGTCATTGTGAAGTTGTGGCCTCAGCAATGACGTCAAACCCTTCTCATCTACGGGAGCTGAGCTTAAGGGAGAACCAAAGCCTGACAGATGCCGACGTAAAGTTACTGTCTTCTGCAATGATGCATCCAAACTGCAGACTGGAGACGCTCAGGTCAGGAGGCCTCTGTTGGTCTTTTTCTAAATTTCTTTACATTTTCTGCTTTTCTCTGTGTGTTTTTATTTGCCCCATTTATTCCTTTTCCAGGCTGTGGGACTGCAGTTTATCAGAGATCAGCTGTGACTCTCTGGCCTCGGCGCTGAGGTCCAATCCCTCCCATCTGAGGGTTCTGGACCTGGGTGGGAACCAGCTGAAGGATCCAGCAGTGAAGCTGCTCTGTGGTGCTCTCCAGGATCCTCTCTGTGAGCTGGAGACGCTCAGGTCAGTCAGAGATGATCCAGTACTTCCCAGTGTAACTAGTTAAAAATGTTTCCATCCATAAGTTTTCACAAATTTTAGATAAATCTGTTTGTTCATCGCCTCCTTCTGTTGTAATGGTCATTAAAGAAAATGACCTTATTTGATTTTTCTCCTCACAAATATGACTTTCTATGAACGATGCAATAAATGCAGCTTGCAATCTAAGACAATATGGAAGTATGTGTATATAATAGTAGTGGAAGTAGCTCATAAATAATACATTTGCTCTTCTCATCGAATCTTTCTATGTTTTAAAGAAAAACCTGCTCTTAGTCAACAACATCTAAGACATCAACCAAAATCCTAATTTTATACAATATAATATAAAACAGTAGAGAAGACTCTTTCTGCAGAGACACTGGTGGCAGGAATGCAGAAGTATCACCTGCTCAACTTGGAAGGTGGAGCAGAAACCACCAGCTGAGAAGGTCCTCAGCGAGAGGAAGTGGTGGAGAACCATGAAACTTGCTAAGCTCCACCTCAGCTCCAGAGATGGGCTGAGCTGGAGCTGTGGCCCAGGTATCGCCCAGAAGAGCCTCCAACAAACAAGCTCTTCTCTTGGGAGGAGAGGGCTTTGAATCTCAGCTCAGTGTGCTTGTCTCTAGTAGGTGGCAGCTGCACCTTTTCCTGAGCTCCTTGTTGATGCCCTGAGGGGAATTGATGCTCCTGCCAATGTTTTCTGGCAGCATTGAGCTTGCAGTGGGGCAATCAAACACACTGTGGGGGGGCTCTCTTTCCTTCTCTCATCTGGAGAACAAGTGACACCAGCTGCCAATCATTGTTGGAGAAATGTGCAGTCAGGGGAACTATGCGTCCAGACTATAGCCACCCTTCCAGCATCCAGCAGTGTCTAAAACCTTTGATTTGGTTTCACCAGAGAGTGTAGGGATTGCAGGGTCGCTGCAGCATCGCCCACAAGCTATCAGGAGTGGGTCGCTTTGTCCCAATCCTGACAAGAGCTGAGTGCTACTGAGAAATGTGGTCTCACAAACCTGGAAGGTTTTTGACCCCACACACTTTACATACGATGTAGATCTTGTCCAACCGCCCTGAAAGAACCCAAAATAGGAACATACGGCAGATAAGCCGGTGCAGAACCAGAGGTTGGTTGCTTGTAAGCTGTGTTTTGCTCTGGTACATGTTGATTTTTATTTGTCTTCTCTCAAAATAATTGTTATTTTAGACTAAGAGGCTGCAGTTTATCAGAGACCAGCTGTGATTCTGTGGCCTCAGCTCTGAAGTCCAACCACTCCATCTGAGGGTTCTGGACCTGAGCCACAACACGTTACAGGATTCAGGAGTGAAGCGGCTCTGTTCTGGACTGGAGAGTCCAAACTGTAAACTGGAGAGGCTCAGGTCAGTCTTCATTTTTCTACCTATATACCAGCTGCTAAGATGGTGAAGTGAGGCTGTTCTCAACACTGCTGTGATGCACCACATTAAAAAAATTCCTTGGAATATCGTGAATTCAGGTCTGACCCAACTAAGAACTAACGTAGGTTTAGTACTGACGCAGATAACATGCAGACCTGCACCGTATAACCTCATCCTGCATTTTTTCAGATTAGAATGCTGCAGGTTATCAGAGACCAGCTGTGGCTCTCTGGCCTCGGCGCTGAGGTCCAATCCCTCCCATCTCAGAGAACTGGACCTGGGTGGGAACCAGCTGAAGGATCAGGAGTGAAGCTGCTTTGTGGTTTTCTCTCCACTTCCAAACTGCCGACTGGAAACTCTGGGGTAAACACCATTCTCAAAAATGTCCATTATTCCATCCGAGGGTCCTCACACTTTCTGAGTGTGTGTGTTGTGCCCAGTTCCTTCAGGAGGGAGGGCCACACGGGGACCACTTATTCATGATAAATTGATTTAAGGACAATGAAAAAGCCGACAGATGGTAACCAAAATTAGACAAAACTAGGTGAGGGTGCCTGGTAGACACCAGCCAACGAGGAGGGAGATGGTGAGGGAGACAGGAAGTCATCTAAGACAGGTTGTGCCTCTTAAAGATGAGCCACAGGTGAGATGGATCTCCATGATGAGATGGGAGGGAAAGAGGTGGAGAACCTGGGAAGAGTGAGGGCCAGAACAATATATATTCTCCTTTGGAACAGTGCAAACCTGAGAGGTTGGAATTGTGGTAATTACATATTACTGTCATTTTTTAACCTGTAACTAAATTAAATATTTACAGATCATGCCTTTGATTAACCTTTCAGATTAATACTGGTTTCACTTATAACCTTATAAAAGTTTCCCTTCTTTATTTAGATTGATGTACTGCAGGTTATCAGAGATCAGCTGTGGCTCTCTGGCCTCGGCGCTGAGGTCCAATCCCTCCCATCTCAGAAAACTGGACCTGAGTGAGAACCAGCTGCAGGATTCAGGAGTGAAGCTGCTCTGTGTTTTTCTCCACTTTCCAAACTGCCGACTGGAAACTCTGGGGTAAACACCATTCTCAAAAATGTCCATTATTCCATCCGAGGGTCCTCACACTTTCTGAGTGTGTGTGTGTTGTGCCCAGTTCCTTCAGGAGGGAGGGCCACACGGGGACCACTTATTCATGATAAATTGATTTAATGACAATGAATAAGCCGACAGATGGTACCCAAAATTAGACAAAACTAGGTGAGGGTGCCTGGTAGACACCAGCCAACGAGGAGGGAGATGGTGAGGGAGACAGGAAGTCATCTAAGACAGGTTGTGCCTTTAAAGATGAGCCACAGGTGAGATGGATCTCCATGATGAGATGGGAGGAAAGAGGTGGGGAGAACCTGGGAAGAGTGAGGGCCAGAACAATATAGATTCTCCTTGGAACAGTGCAAACCTGAGAGGTTGGAATTGTGGTAATTACATATTACTATCATTTTTTAACCTGGAACTAAATTAAATATTTACGATCATGCTTTGATGAACCTTTCAGATTAATACTGGTTTCACTTAACCTTATAAAACTTCCCTTCTTTATTTAGATTGAGGTACTGCAGTTTATCAGAGATCAGCTGTGGCTCTCTGGCCTCGGCGCTGAGGTCCAATCCCCCATCTGAGGGTTCTGGACCTGAGTGGGAACCAGCTGAAGGATTCAGGAGTGAAGCTGCTATCTGATCTTGTAGAGAATCCACACTATGGGCTGGAGACATTGAGACAGGAGGCTGGTTGGAGCCAGTCAACTCCCGCTCATCTGCTGCATCACTCACTGACCACTGGTGAAGAGCATCTGTGGAAACATCTGCCGTCTACTCCCTCCATAGATGAAAAATTCAGTTTTTAAAAAGCGCTGGTGGACTTTCAGGAGATCAGTCGATGGTTGACAAAGCAGAAGCAGCTTCGCCTTGAAGTTAAATTAGTTCCTGGTATCACACAATGCATCTTTATAAAGTTCTAAATGGCTCCTCGGCCACTCTTAGAAGCATGGAAACATTCTCTTAATTGTGTCTCTTCAAATGTCTGTATTATACGTTACTATTTTATCCTCTTTCATGTTATAAGTGATATATTCATATATCCTCTTTCGTGTTATTAAGTCATATGTTCATATATCCTCTTTCATATGTTAAGTCATAGGTTCATATATCCTCTTTCATATGTTATTAAGTCATAGGTTCATATATCCTCTTTCATATGTTATTAAGTCATATGTTATATATCCTCTGTTCATGTTATTAAGTCATAGTTCATATATCCTCTTTCATGTTATTAAGTCATATGTTCATTATTCCTCTTTCATGTTATTAAGTCATATGTTCATATCCCTCTTTCATGTTATTAAGTCATATGTTTATATCCTCTTTCATGTTATTAAGTCATAGGTTCATATATCCTCTTTCATATGTTATTAAGTCATAGGTTCATATATCCTCTTTCATATGTTATTAAGTCATAGGTTCATATATCCTTTTCATATGTTATTCAGGTCACATGTTCATATATCCTGATGTTCATTATGTTCAAAAAAGGGACAACAGATGTGTGTGTCTTACCTGTTGGTCCACTCAGACATGACGTGCGTGCTCGGCGTCCTGAAGTGGAGGTTGAGGACGACCAAACACAGTTCAGCACCACCACCGTCACCACCACCATGATGAACATCAAATATCTTCAACACACAAACACACTCAGATGTTTTCCATTTTTTAATCTCAGCCGGTTTCACCTGGTTCTGCAGCCCTAATGTATATATAGTTTGGAGATGCAGAATATATCTGATTCAGAGTTAAAGTGATGTGTAAAGTAAATGGTTGCGTTTACCTACTTCACAATAAGAGGAACGGACGTGGATGTTTCTGGAGCCTTTGAGAGATCAAGAGTAGGAAGACACACTGAGCGAGCAGCACCGAGATGGACAGTGTCATCTTCTCACCACCTACACACCACACACACATTTTTATTATCCTTTTTAAAATATATTCTGGACCTGAGTGGGAACCAGCTGAAGGATTCAGGAGTGAAGCTGCGTCTGATCTTGTAGAGAGAATCCACACTATGGGCTGGAGACATTGAGTCAGTAGCTGGTTGAAGCCAGTCAACTCCCGTCATCTGCTGCATCACTCACTGACCACTGGTGAAGAGCATCTGTGGAAACATCTGCCGTCTACTCCCTCCATAGATGAAAAATTCAGTTTTTAAAAAGCACTGGTGGACTTTCAGGAGATCAGTCGATGGTCGACAAAGCAGAAGCAGCTTCGCCTTGAAGTTAAATTAGTTCCTGGTATCACACAATGCATCTTATAAAGTTCTAAATGGCTCCTCGGCCACTCTTAGAAGCATGGAAACATTCTCTTAATTGTCTCTTCAAATGTCTGTATTATACGTACTATTTTATCCTCTTTCATGTTATTAAGTGATATATTCATATATCCTCTTTCGTGTTATTAAGTCATATGTTCATATATTCTCTTTCATATGTTATTAAGTCATAGGTTCATATATCCTCTTTCATATTATTAAGTCATATGTTTATAGATCCTCTTTCATGTTATTAAGTCATATGTTTATATATCCTCTTTCATGTTATTAAGTCATATGTTCATATATCCTCTTTCATGTTATTAAGTCATATGTTTATATATCCTCTTTCATGTTATTAAGTCATATGTTATATATCCTCTTTCATCTTATTAAGTCATAGGTTCATATATCCTTTTCATATGTATTCAGTCACATGTCATATATCCTCTTTCATATGTTATTAAGTCACATGTTCAATATCCTCTTTCATATGTTATTAATCATATGTTCATATATCCTGATGTTCATCTGTTCAACAAAGGGACAACAGGATGTGTGTGTCTTACCTGTTTGGTCCACTCAGACATGACGTTGCGTGCTCGGCGTCCTGAAGTGGAGGTTGAGGACGACCACACAGTTCAGACCCCACCACCGTCACCACCACCATGATGAACATCAAATATCTTCAACACACAAACACACTCAGGTGTTTTCCATTTTTAAATCTCAGCCGGTTGTCACCTGGTTTGCAGCCCTAATGTATATATAGTTTGGAGAAGCAGAATATATCTGATTCAGAGTTAAAGTGATGTGGAGTAATGGTGCGTTTACCTACTTCACAATAAGAGGAACGGACGTGGATGTTTCTGGAGCCTTTGAGAGATCAAGAGTAGGAAGACAGACTGAGCAAGCAGCACCGAGATGGACAGTGTCATCTTCTCACCACCTACACACACACACACACATTTTTATTATCCTTTTTAAAATATATTCAAAAATCTGTTGGGGAGCTAATTAATGTTTCTCGATTAATGGCGGCCCCTCAGCTCCGCCCACTACCGATGTTTGCTGCTTTATTAGCTGTGTTGTCCCGTGCTGACGTGATATTCAGCTATAATGTCTGATTCTTTGGGTGCTGTTGAAGGTTAACTCAGTTCATGTAGTTGTGATTCTGAAAAGGTCCCAGACTGTTAATCTGCCTGACGCTGGCTTCATACGTTCTGTGACTCTGCACTGACTGTCTGCGGGCAGGTAGTAGACCAGCGAGGCCAGGAAGGAGATGAGCACGCAGGGGATGATGATGTTGACCACGTAGAAGAGAGGTTTGCGTCTGATGACCAGGTAGAAGGTGATGTCCTGATGCTTGTTGCTCTCCATGGGAATGTGTTTGTAGGTGTTTCTCTTGGCGGGTCGGTGGATGATCTCCCACTCACCATTCTCTGTTGGTCAAGCCAGAGTTCAGACACAAGTGATGAAGTTATGACTGTCAGTCTGGTTGGAGCTGCAGCCAGTCTGAAGGCTCAGGCTCTGGTGAAAACAACTTCTCTGCATGTATCAACAGCATCCAGTACACTGAAAGTCCCCAACAAGCTCCAGGACTGTATGCAGTAAAAAAAATAAATAAATGGAAATGAATCTTTACTTGGTTACCTGTAAAGCTTTCAGGATCAATCATGATCCATTCAACCGTCCACTTGGTTTCAATGA
>NW_026622325.1:0-13407 GCF_003711565.1 Takifugu flavidus
AGGGAAAATTTTCAATCGGCTACCGTAGCTAGCTAGCGATCTACCGTAGCTAGCTAGCTGTTGACATTTGACGATCATGTTTGTGTGACAAATAAACACATTTCAAAGATAAAATGTATGCTTATTTGGCCTAAAGCATTGCTAACGTGATTATTTGAAGCAAATTATTGTTATAGTTAGTAGTAATTTAATTCAAAATCACACTTGGATAAATGGGTCATTTTTTACCCATGTGGTGTAGTAATCCAAAATCTATTTTAGTCCTAAAATAATAAACAGAAAATTGAAGCATTGACCTTGTACTAATCAAAAACAAGATATTAAAATTATAATTGGGACATTTAATAATAAAATGAATTGATTTTTAAAAAATACAGCAAAGAAACACTCACCCAGCCTGAAAACACATAGAAAATGAATGCGGGTCATTTTTGACCCATGTTGTGCATTAGAGGGGGTGTTCATATGTTGTGCATCAAAGGGTTAAAATGCATTCTAGAAATGCATCATTTCTATGTGCTCTTAAAAATGGGACAATTCAAATAAATATTTATTTGCCATATAATTGTATTGTTCCTTGATTTGTGTGTGTAAAAATTTAAGACCAGTTTTCTATCAGAGCTGTCTGATAAATTGGAAAGCAGAAACTACTGTCACCAAGCTGAGGATCAGAGCGTATATTCCAGGATGCTGTTCAACACAACCTCAGAATGATACGAATAATTATATAATAATAAATAGTATTGTGTTATATGATATAAATGCAGATGATTATTTGATGAGGAAGTGGGAAAAGGTGGATCCAGGATCAGTCTGACCTGGGACCAGCTTGTTTCTGTCCTGCCTGATAATCATGACAGGACTGTTTAAAATAGAATAAAGAAATGTGAACTAAAACATTTTGGGTTTTTTTGCACAACTCACAAGGGACTCTAAACTGACCGTAGGTGTGAGCAAGTCGGACTTATTGTCTCTATGTGACCCAATACTAAAAGATACTAACAGAAATATTTTATCTCGTCTATTCCCGTCAGGTCACTGTTTGATACATTTTAGGTTTTACAAGAAAGTTTGTGTTACATTTACATAGCAACATTGTTAATATACAGTAATGTCTGTGCAAAACATACTAATCCTAATGAGGACATTTAAAAAAAAACTTACATCGTAATTACTACAGAATATGGTGCACTACCAGTTACTAAATAATATTGTAAATGAACATTTTATAAATATATATATATATTTATATTGCATGGATTGCAGTCAGCTTCTTAAGCCAGTAGGCGTGGATCTTATCGAGCCCTGGTGCCGTCCAGCTCTTCATTTTGGACACTCTTGTTTGGATGTCTGCTAAGGTGATGACTACTGGGTCTTGTTCTGGGAGTTGTCTGTGCTCAGTCTGTAGGTCTTGCAGCCATTGGTGTTGTGTGTTGCCTCTTTCTCCCAGATACTCTTCCAGTATTGTTCGGTCTCAACCCTGAGGGGGTCTTATCAGGGTCTATAAGGTGTCCACCTTGAGGAATGCTGTTCAGATCTTCTCAGGTGGATGAGCAGTCTGTCCTGGCCTGGATGCCCTGTCCAGGCATAAGGAGTTCCTCACTCTCTGATTGTGACCTGGTCCAGCTGTTCTGAGCACTGTCATCAGATTTAAAGACAGTCTTCTGAGCTTCTGAGGTGCTTCATCATCCAGAGTGTTGGAAGCCCAGGCAGTGATGAGCTTGTGGACACAAACAGGACACAACAATAAACCTGCTCCCCTCCTCTCTGACATGCTGCCGAGCAACTAGAAGAGATGTTTGGCTGGTATCCCGTTTTTTCAGGAACAAACTCTTCGTCCATCATCATGATTTTCACAAATGATTTTTAAAACAACATTTCAGTCACATGGTGTCTCAGGAGGATAAACAGCCACCTTTCACCCTTTCAACAACTTGTCTTCAATGATTTTCATCTTTTTGTCCAGTTCTTCCTGCTTCTCTTGAATACTCGCGATGAAGCTGCTGTAGCAGTTTTGTGAGCCCTGCACCTCTGCCAGCTTCTTTCTGAGCCCCTTGAGCCTTAATTTGACCTCACGCTCCTGTTTTTGAAGAATAGCAACATCGTCTTCAGTTTCCTTTTTTCTTTTGAAGAGGGAACTCTCATCTTTCCGCAACCATTCTTTCAAATCATTCAGTTTACTTTCCAGCTGTTCAATCTCCTGACTTAGGCGGTTTACAGAGCCCTCATGGATGTTGTAGAAATGGGTTGCATATTCTAGTTGTTCTTTGAGGTCCAGGGACTTTGCCTTGATCTCGTTCTTCTTTCTGATAAGTAGGTTGATGTCCTCTTTATGCCACTTCTCCTTGGGCCAGAAAATCCTGTAGAAGCATCGTGAAAGTTTGGACCTAGTACTGTTGATCCTAACCATCAGGATCTTCTTCCTTCCAGAAAGGCTGTCTCTGTCCTCCAGGATTTTGTCGATGATGGTCTTGAAGAAGTCGCTCGTCCATTTTGTCAAATTGAGCTGCTCCTCAAGAAAATCCACCCTGTCTTTGGCCTCACACATCTGCCTGTTCAGGAAGGTGCAGTGCTCTTTCCACTCTTCCTGCTCCAGAAGTTTAACGGTCTGTTCTCTGCGTTGCTTCCCCGTCTGCATTTTCATCTTGGGTTTGGTGTTGTTCTGCCGCATCTCGATCATCTTCACTTTCTCCTGGAGGGCTTCTTTCTGCTCTTGAAGTTCTTCTATGGTGGTGATACTAAAGCATTTGAGGTTTTCTGCCCTGTCCAGTTGTTCCTTGAGGGAATCCATCTTCTTGTAAAGGTTCTGCATCCAGATAATCTCTTCACCGTTGTCCTGCAGAACCTCTTTCTCCCTGTACTCACCCCTGTCTTTACTTTGGAAAGTCATTTCTTCCTTACCGCTCCCATATCCTCTCTCTGGCCCAGGGCTGAGGAGGTAGTTGTCTGTGTTGGACAATGGAGAGGAATGGCTTCTCTTGGGTAGATTTTGAGAGACTTGAACCTCTCCTCAAGCATTGCAGTGTCTTGAGAAATACCATTATTCAAATTCTGAAGCATGGTGTTGACGTCTAAGAGTTCATTGACCTGGAAAGGACTCTGGTCACCGTGTTCCTCCAGGATTGGTGGGTCAGAATACTTGTGGACAATATTGTTATATGAAGCCTCGAGTTCCTCAGTGTTTTTGAGTTCCATTAGTCTTGTCTGAAAATGAATCAAATGAAGCTTTGCTTCATTATATTCCTTGAGAAGCCTCGTGTTGCTCTCTTGTAGATAACATTGCATTTTCTCCATTGTGGGCACTTATATTTTTAGTCCTCAAATGTTTGGCAGTAATTTAGATAGTAAATAGTTGAAGATAATATATTTAAAACTTTATGTCAAAGCTAGCATCATGAAGCAACCTAATGTGGAGTGTCCTGCTTGTTTTATCTGGCTTTGAACTGAAATTGTCAACACTCAAATTTTATATGTGAATTTGCTGGTGTATCGCAATTTTAAATGTCAAAACCCAAAAGTGTGTGTGAGAGAGAGGGAAGCAGCATCCCAATTTAATTTTAATGAGTCCACACATACAGATTTATGCACACACTTACTTAGGCTCCTTCCTCAAGATTCCTTAACAACCACTTCTACCAGAGCAGAAGGTTCATTCCAAAGGTTCTCAATGGGCCCCCCAGCTGGGTGCAGGAGGGACACCACATGGACAAGCTGCCGGCTCACTGCAGATCAAAGCAAGAACAAAGAGTTTGATTGCTGATGGTCACGAAACACGTTTGGGACGATCACATTTGACCCAACTTGCCAGGATGCTCTGTGCCTGAGAGTGTAGATTCAGGATGACGACAGTAAAGGTGGAGGTTGCTCCCCTGCGCTAACCGAGCTCCAAGAACCATGGAATGAACATGAGCTCAGAGTAGCAGAGTGGGCTGTAGTAATTATTGGTCTTTA
Organism: Takifugu flavidus; assembly: GCF_003711565.1. Lineage (NCBI taxonomy): Eukaryota > Metazoa > Chordata > Actinopteri > Tetraodontiformes > Tetraodontidae > Takifugu > Takifugu flavidus. Next base: position 3,952 of record NW_026622325.1, read on the forward strand.
ATCATTTATTGAACTTAAATTGTATGCTGGTTCAACACAACATGGACCACAGTTCCTTTGTATGATTAGACACAGCATAAAAGAATAATTAAAATCTCGCTTTAAAATGCATTCTAGAAATGCATCATTTCTATGTGCTTTAAAAATGGACAATTCAAATAAATATTTATTACCATATAATTGTATTGTTCCTTGATTTGTGTGTGTAAAAATTTAAGACCAGTTTTCTATCAGAGCTGTCTGATAAATTGGAAAGCAGAAACTACTGTCACCAAGCTGAGGATCAGAGCGTATTTCCCAGGATGCTGTTCAACACAACCTCAGAATGATACGAATAATATATAATAATAAATAGTATGTGTGTTATATAATATCAATGCACATGATTATTTGATGAGGAAGTGGGAAAAGGTGGATCCAGGATCAGTCTGACCTGGGACCAGCTTGTTTCTGTCCTGCCTGATAATCATGACAGGACTGTTTAAAATAGAATAAAGAAATGTGAACTAAAACATTTTGGGTTTTTTTGCACAACTCACAAGGGACTCTAAACTGACCGTAGGTGTGAGCAAGTCAGACTTATTGTCTCTATGTTACCCAATACTAAAAGATACTAACAGAAATATTTTATCTCGTCTATTCCCGTCAGGTCACTGTTTGATACATTTTAGGTTTTACAAGAAAGTTTGTGTTACATTTACATAGCAACATTGTTAATATACAGTAATGTATGTGCAAAACATACTAAACCAAATGAGGCCTTTTTAAAAAAAAAGGAACTAGATCAAATCAAAATCAAATCGATCTTTATTTATATAGCGTCTTATACAATCAAAATTATTTCAAGGCGCTTTCCAGAATCCCAGGGCCTGACCCCAGACAAGCAACAGTGGCAAGGAAAAACTCCCCTTTAACAAGAAGAAACCTTGAGCAGGACCAGGCTCATTTAGGGGGACCCTCCTGCTGATGGCCGGCTGGGTAGAGAGGGAGGAGAGGGGGGAGGACAGGTAGAGGATAGGATAGGTAGGAGAGGAGAGGGGTAGAGGAGAGGAGAAGTAGAGTGAAGGGGAGGTAGAGGAGAGGAGAAGGAGAAGGTTGAGAAGGGGAAAGAGGAGAGGAAGGGACAGGAAAAGGAGAAGGAGAAGGAGAGGAGAGGAGAGGAGAGGAGAGGAGAGGAGAGGAGAGGAGAGGGAGAGGAGAGGCACAGACCACAGAAACACACACAAAAATACGATATAGAATCACTTCAGCGGGGCCGGAGATCATTATGCAGCTCCGAAGGCTGTAAATAAATAGAGGGGGGGGGAGAAGCAGAAAAACTACACAAGAATCAGCATAACTAGTCTGCTTGATGAGGAGAGGAGAGGAGAGGAGAGGAGAGGAGAGGAGAGGAGAGGAGAGGACAGGGAGCTGGTTCCACAGCAGGGGGGCCTGGTAGCTAAATGCTCGGCCCCCCATTCTACTCCTAGAAAGTCTGGGGACCACAAGTAGACCAGCATTCTGAGAGCGGAGCAGTCTATTGGGCTGATAAGGTATCACTAGCTCCTCCAGGTAGGATGGAGCTAGGCCTCTGAGGACCTTGAAGGTCAAAAGAAGGGTTTTAAAAATGATTCTAAATTTAACAGGCAGCCAATGAAGCGACGCCATTACAGGAGTTATGTAATCTCTTTTGCCAATACCTGTCAGAACTCTGGCTGCAGCATTTTGGATCAACTGGAGGCTTCTTAAAGAGTTGTTTGGACACCCTGATAATAAATGTACCGGTAGTCCAGCCTGGAAGGAACAAAAGCATGAATTAACTTTTCAGCATCAGGCTGCGTCAGTAGCTTCCTGAGCTTTGAGATGTTCCTCAGGTGAAAAAAGGCACTTCTAGAGACTAATTTAATGTGTGAGTTGAAGGAGAGATGTTGATCAAAAGTTACTCCTAGATTCCTCACAGAGAGACTAGATGTTAATGAGATACCATCTAGAGTGATCATGTGATCTAATCTATCCCTGAGAGGTTCAGGACCAAACACCATGACCTCAGTTTTTCCTGAGTTAAGGAGGAGGAAATTTGAAGGCATCCAGGACTTTATGTCTTTAAGACGGGTCTGGAGCTTCACTAACTTCTCTGTCTCCTCTGGTTTCATGGATAAATAAAGCTGAGTGTCATCAGCATAACAATGAAAATTTATCCCATGCTGCCAAATAATGTACAAGGTGAATACAAGGTACAAGGTGAAGAGGATTGGTCCAAGTACAGAACCTTGAGGAACTCCATGGCTAACCCTACTGTATGAGGAGGGAACACCATGGACATGAGCAAACTGGTATCTATCAGATAAATATGATCTAAACCAGTCTAGTGCTGTCCCTTAATCCCAATCACATGTTCCAGTCTATGTAACATGATGCTGTGATCAACTGTATCAAAAGCAGCACTGAGGTCCAGCAGAACCAGCATAGAGACCAGTCCATGATCTGAAGCTATGAGAAGATCATTAGTGACTTTAAGAAGTGCTGTTTCTGTGCTGTGATGAGCTCTAAAGCCTGACTGAAACATCTCAAACAGGCTGTTCCTCTGCAGGTGCTCCAGTAACTGAGTCACCACCACCTTCTCTAGAACTTTAGAGATAAAAGGAAGGTTGGATATCGGCCTATAATTTGCTAATACGTCAGGATCCAGTGATGGTTTTTTAAGCAACGGCTTAATCACTGCCACCTTGTAGGACCGGGGTACATAACCTGTCACTAAAGAACCATTGATCTGGTCCAGGATAGAACTGCCTATCAGTGGTAAAACATCCTTCAACAGGTGTGTTGGGATGGGATCTAAAAGACACGTGGTGGACTGGGATTTCTGAATTAGCGATGACGCCTCCGAAAAATATATAGGGCTGAAGGAGTTTAAGGGCTCGTTGGAGAACCTGTATGTTCCCACAGTCAGCACATCTGGTGATGGTCCAGGTGTTGGGATGGCCTGGTTAGCTTTCTCTCTGATAGCTAGAACTTTATCAGTGAAAAAGCTCATGAAGTCTTCACCACTAAGGGAAGAAGGGATACGTGGATCTAAAACACTGTGACTCCTGGTTAATTTGGCAACAGTGCTGAAAAGAAACCTGGGGTTGTTCTTATTTTCCTCAATTAAAGAAGAAAAATAAGCTGTTCTAGCCTTGCAAAGGGCCTTTTTATAAACTAATAGACAGTCTTTCCAGGCTACATGATAGCTGTCTATTTTACAAGAATGCCACTTCCTTTCCAGTCTTTGTGCTTTCTGCTTGAGGGTCCTGATATGTGAATTATACCAGGGGGCACACCTCCTCTGATTTACTATTGTCTTTTTCAGGGGGGCAACAGAATCAAGCGTGATTCTCAGTGAGGTTGCTGCACCTTCAGCAATAGAGTCAACCTCAGCAGGGCTAAGATTATAATGATTGATCCCTGGGGAAACACACGGTGGTCCTGGGATCAGCACAGGGATCACTTCCTTAAACTTAGCTACAGCATTATCTGAGAGACATCTGCTATAGTCAGACTGAGCTCTGAGCATAGAAGAATCCTTAATCATAAATGTGAAAGTGATCAAAGAATGGTCTGACAGGAGGGGGTTCTGAGGGAACACTGACACATGTTCTACCTCAACACCATAAGTCAGAACTAGATCTAGGGTGTGGTTGAAGCTATGAGTTGGTTGGTTTATCTGCTGGAGGAAACCAACTGACTCAAGGAATGAGATGAAGCCATTTCTAAATTTGTCATTTAAAACATCTACAATCTGGTGGTTTACTTTGAGTTTTATTGTTTCTACATCAAAAATCCAAACATATAACATAAACAATGATTATACCGTAAAATAAAACTGATGAAGACAGGATGTGACGCTGTGGAGGTCAGGATGTAGAGGAGGAGGAGGAGGAGGAGGAGCAGGAGGGCTTTGGGACCTCTGGAATGGTTGTTTACTCCAGAACTTCATCTTTTTCTAGAACCATCTACAGAAGCTTTTTTTCTCCTGCTTCTTTGATACCTGAAGCTGCAGAAAAGAGAGATTGTGTTTTAGATTTCACTGAACATCATCTGAAATCTTCTGGAAGAGGAACAAAGGTAAAAGCATCTCACCTCAAGTTGGAGGATTGCTTCAGAGAGCCTCTGGATCTCCTCTTTGGTCTTCGCCTCCTCATGTTCCCTCAAACGTTGGCTCTCCTTGATGTTCTGCTCCAGGTCTTCCTTCATCTGGACCCATGTCTGAGCTGTGCTCTCCCACCGCTGATAAACATCAGCCAGCATCTTGTTAAAGTTCTGTTCTTTAGCCAACAGCTGCTGCTTCACTGACTCTTCTTTTTCATGATCTTCTCATTATATTTGTGTTGCTCTTCATCCAGCAGTTTCTTGAACTTTTCTTCTTCTAGAAAGAGCTGCTGCCTTAAGGCCTCTTCCTCTTCATTAAATCTTTGCTTCTCTTCCTCCAGCTTCCTCTCAAATTCCTCCTGGATCACAAGGAGCTTCTGGTTCAGGCCTTCCTCCTGCTCCATCAGCTCTCTCCTGTGTCGCTCCTCTTTCTCCTGCTGCTGGCTGTGGAGGGTTTCCTCCAGAGAAGCACATTTCAGTTCGCTCTCCTTCAGAGCAGCTTGTGTGCTGTTCAGCAGGGTCAGGGCCTCCACATGGGCCACAGTTCTCATCTGTCCCCTCTTCACAGCCCTGCTGAGCTGCTCCTCCTTCTCTGCCAGGGCTTCTCTGAGGTGCTGGACCTCTTCCCTCCAAGTCTCCATGGATGATTCCAGTGGTTCTTGGTCTGCCTTCAGCTGCTGGGTTCCTCTCTGTGCCATTGATGCGTCTGCTGGTCACCAGTGTGGGACAAGAGTGTTGAGCTCCTCAGGCGTGTGCTGATGAGGTAGAGCTGATGTGTTTGATCTGCCAGTTCAGTTTGATCCTTTGATCGCTTCATTGATCTGACATGAAAGGACATTTTTGACATCAATGACATACTGGAGACATCAATGACATAAAGGAGATCAAACACAGGTTAATGAATGCAATAGTTAAAATGTGTTGGATTTATTAATAGTAGCCAAAAAGATGAGTTATATACCCAGGAAATATTAAGCAAATACAAATCACTTTCAAAGGGAAAACTGATTTATGTTTACTAATTATCTGAATAAAAGTAATTAAGATTTACTAAATATTTGGGGAAAGATGATTAACATTTACGGATTATTTGGGTGAAACTGACTTATATTCATCAGTTATCTCAGCAAAATTGAAAGAAAAGTATTAAATATCTGGACAGAAATAATTGAGATCCACTCAATAAAATAAATTATATCTACAGTACTTATATTTCAGCAAATTGTTCCTAAACTCAACACATTTACACCGTTATTGTTATACATCTATAACTAAATAAATTGTTTAAATTCAACTTAGAGTTGCAATCACAGGACTTCAAATCTATTCAATAATACTGAATGTCACTTTGTTGCCATATTTTCTTTACGTATTATCCACTCAGTATCGTGCAGTCTTGCTACTACAGAGTAACCCAGTTGGTTAACAGATCACCAAGCATAAAAGAACAGCAGGTAAACATTTATTTCAAAACTGTGTCTATAACCATTTTTTACATCTTCACTGCTTGCTAAAATTAAAGTCACATGAGCGATCACATTATTCATTTGTGCCATTATAAATTCCTCAGTGAAAAACCTGGAACATTGGACAGTGTAATCACATGGTACAAGAACAGCTGCCTGTAACAATATATTTATTCTTATTTTTTATTCTTTTTCTCCGAGACAGGTTGTGCCAATGCCAGAGGGACTTCAGGGTCTCAGCTTTGGACTTGGCTCCACACCTGGAACCACCGCCACTGAGATCAAGTACGCCACTAACTCAGAAATTGACAAAGGTCACACTTTGTATAAAACATGAAGGGTTTTATGTCTTCTCAGAGTGCTCCCCTCCCTGATCTTGCCAACAGTTGACCCCCCCGCGGTGGTCCCTGTGCTGAAACCAGTATGTTTTTTCCCCCAATGTGGATTAGTCACGCTGTCAAATTTGAATTTAGTCTCTTTTACGTCTTTTCAGAGTCATCCAGCTGCCACACCTATGGAGCTGACAGACTTTTACATATTTACTTGGATGAGTGCTAATTCTGTTCTGTGATTGTCTTCTCAGACCCCCCTAACCCCTCTAACCATAACCCCCCGTCCCCCACCGCTATTGCTCATGTACAAAAGGTCAACTGCAACAATCCACACACCGTCCTCTGGCCTTGGGCTACTCTATTACGTTGAAGCATATTTGAGAAATACCCAAAACACGAGGACATGTTTTTATCTTTTAAAACTAAAATCCTTGTTAAAAAAAACCAACACACTTTTCTCCTTTTCCAGATTTATGCTCGTCTTGCCATTCCAGACAAGCGGTCCAGGACGGCGGCTCTTCACACGCCCACAGACTCTTCTGTGACAACAGTAAACTTTTTCCTCTGGAAACATGTTCCCCAGGGTCACACGCGCGCCCCCCCCCCGTCCCCCGGCATCGCACGCCGACTCCAGCGACCATAGTCAAAAGCATTCCGGGGGCCAGAGAGGCCGACGTAAAAGCCAATCTAAAGCTCCTGGCGAGAAGTAAACGTAAATTTGGTAAAGTTATTATTCACGTCGGAGCCAACGACACCCGGCTTCGTCAGTCGGAGGTCACCAAAATTACCGTATTTTCCGGACTATAAGCCGCACCTGTATATAAGCCGCATCCGCTCAATTTTAAAAAATAAATAAATAAAAAAAATATATACAAGCCGCACCGGGTTATGAGCCGCAGATATTTCTGTTGAAAAATTAGATATTTACTGCATGTACAGAACGATTTTGAACTGTAAATGTCAAGTGGCTGCAAATACTTTGTTGTACCTTCGGGAATCACAGCTGCTTTCACAGAATCTGTGATGTGGGCCCTCATGCTATCCAAAACAAGCAGTGCTTTTTTCCGGTGAAAAACTCCTCCTGCGCGCTTGCTGTAGCACTCCGTTAACCATTCCTTCATCAGGCCTTCCATCATCCCCCCTTTGGCGTTAACTTTGACCACTATGCCACTAAAAATCACCAGTGGTGGAAGTTGTTGTCCGGATGCCGTGCATGCCCGAACGCAGGTGAAGTGCGTTCTCTCGTGCCTGTTGTTTTCAACAACACGGATGATGCGCCTGTCTTGTTAACAGTCCTGGTCAGAGGCAGAGCAGACGTCAAAGGTGCTTCGTCCATATTTATTATGTCGTCTGGTCCGATGGAGTGTTCTTGGATCTTTGTTTCAACGAATTTGTGGAAGTTTTAATTTTTTCCTGACAGAGAGTGGTCCGTGTCCTGATGGACAGGTTTTTACGTTTCATAAATCTGAAACACCATGACGGCCCCGCTTTGAAATCTTCAATATTCATTTCGCGGGCGATTGTTTTGGCTTTAAGTCGGATCTGTAGAGTGGAAACACCTCGGCCACCTGCTCGTTGTGTGTTCACCCAGTCCTCCAGGACATTTTCAAGTTCAGCCCACCTGCTTTTATGTCCCCTGAAAGCTTTTTTCGACTTTCGGCATTGCATTAGCTCCTCCCGCTGCCGCCTCCAACGTCTCACCATACATTCATTAACGCTAAGCTTGCGTGCAGCAGCGCGGATTCCTTCCTGGCTAGCTAGATCAATGGCCTTCAACTTAAAACCTGCATCATACGAACTTCTTCGTGTGGGTTCCATGATGAAGGGGCGAGGATTTGAAAACAATTAACAGTTGGTAATTTGTCGTCCGTGTTCTATCTGCTCAAGAAAAAGTAGCGTTTTCTTCTTTGCATTGATTTTTCTTAGTTTTGATTCTAGTTCCGATTAGAGCGCCCCTAGCGGTGGAAGAAAAATCCATAAATAAGCCGCACCATAGAATAAGCCGCAGTGTTTAAAGTTTAAACGATGATTTAACAAGATCGGGAACAGATGAATATCAATATGCAACACTTTATTTCTATATTTTGTCTTAGTGCAAGTGTTTTTCAAATTGAAATAAATGTTCAAACCATTTTAAAATGATCACTTCTACAACAGTCCTAGGAAATCACAATGTCCCATTTTTACCAGCCACTGACATTTTTTAACAAATCATGAATTACTTTTCACACGTTTGTACAAATAATAAATCATGTAAAATAAAAAATAACAAAAATGAACTTTCAGATTTTAAAATAAATCTGATTACGTTTTGAACTTCACACTTCAGTCTGCAGATTTTTTCACATGCACATTTTAACATAAACAATTATTACATTTTACAAACACATTTAACAAATTCTGAAGGAGACACCAAATCTGGTGTCCGTTTCTTTGTCCGTTGGGGGGAAGCCTGGCGTTGCTGCGGTTACCAGTGTGTTGTCCTCTGGTGGGGAACTTGACAGTGCAGCTCTGAGTGAGTCTGGCAGATGTGCATCAGGGAGGCGTCTTCTGTGTTGGTTCTTGATGAAGTTCATGTCAGAAAAGGCTGATTCACAAAGAGAGGTCGAACCAAAAAGGCTCGCAACCTCCATAGCTGCTGTACATACACCACTGTACTTTTCTGTGTCAACAACGCACCAAAAGTTTGGTGCAGCCTGAGAGGCTTTGAGCTGCAGCTCATTTCACAATGTTCCAATTTCAATTTGCATCTGTGCAGCATCCAGGCTGAAGGTTGCACTGAACTGCTGAGCAATGCATGATATGTCCACGTTCATGAAAGGGTTAGAAATGAATGACACACATGGCTCAAGCTGATCCAGGTCCCAAAACCTGTTCTCAAACTCTTGCCAAGTCTTTTTATGAGCTGAGAGCACTTTTCAGCAATTTGAAAATATCCTGTTGAAATTATTCTGAATTATTCTGATTAAAAATAAAATTGGCACGCTGATTCCAAAATTACAGTCATTTCCCCCCCAGCCCGTCAAGTTTTGAAAGCTTCTCCTCCAGATCAGCAAATTTCCCCTAATGAGCTGGAGTCAGACTGGCCAGCTGATGACAACTGGATCAGCTCCGTTGGTGCCGTCACCATTAAGAGGTGTGTGCAGCCCCCAAAAGGTCAGTACTGTCAATATCCTATAGGGACACTTTGAACAAGAGGGGATCCTATAGATCAAAAAGTTGACCCAGTTTGATTCCGCACCCAAAAACGAACATCTGTCAGACGAACTCCAATTGTTTCCCAGTATTTCAGTTAAAACGTGGACCAAATTGTTCTGAAGAGAGGCGCTTGTGCTGGATATGACGCGATCCAACCACAAACACGTGACGTGTAGAGGAAGAAGAAGCGAAAGTGAAAGTTCTCAACTTCGGGCTCCATCTTGACTGACCGAGCCCTGATGGAAAACCTCTAATATTCAGGTAGCATTTGGTTCTTTCACTGCTGTCGTCTCGAATCAATGTTCCGCTGCGAGATGCGGCTTAATACGCTGCGTGTTCGCAATGAGCGTGCG
>NW_026622326.1:0-8793 GCF_003711565.1 Takifugu flavidus
TGGGACAAAGCGACCCACTCCTGATAGCTTGTGGGCGATGCTGCAGCAACCCTGCAATCCCTACACTCTCTGGTGAAACCAAATCAAAGGTTTTAGACACTGCTGGATGCTGGAAGGGTGGCTATAGTCTGGACGCATAGTTCCCCTGACTGCACAGTTCTCCAACAATGATTGGCAGCTGGTGTCACTTGTTCTCCAGGTGAGAAAAGGAAAGAGAGCCACCCCACAGTGTGTTTGATTGCCGCAGTGCAAGCTCAATGCTGCCAGAAAACATTGCAGGAGCATCAATTCCCCTCAGGGCATCAACAAGGAGCTCAGGAAAAGGTGCAGCTGCGACCTACTAGAGACAAGCACACTGAGCTGAGATTCAAAGCCCTCTCCTCCCAAGAGAAGAGCTTGTTTGTTGGAGGCTCTTCTGGGCGATACCTGGTGCCACAGCTACAGCTCAGCCCGTCTCTGGAGCTGAGGTGGAGCTTAGCAAGTTTCATGGTTCTCCACCACTTCCTCTCGCTGAGGACCTTCTCAGCTGGTGGTTTCTGCTCCACCTTCCAAGTTCAGCAAGTGATACTTCTACATTCCTTCCACCAGTGTCTCTGCAGAAAGAGTCTTCTCTACTGTTTTATAATATATTATAGAAAATTAGGATTTTTGGTTGGTTGATGTCTTAGATGTTGACTAAGAGCAGGTTTTACTTTAATAACATAGAAAGATTCGATTAGAAGAGAAAATATATTATTGTATGAACTACTTCCACTACTATTATATACACGTACTTTCATATTGTCTTAGATTGCAAGCTGCATTTATTACATCGTTCCTAGAAAGTCATATTTCTGAGGAGAAAAACTCAAATAAGGTCATTTTCTTTAATGATCATTACAAAAGAAGGAGGCGATGAACAAACAGATTTATCTAAAAATTTGTGAAAACTTATGCATGGAAACATTTTTAAAATGGTTGCATTGTGTAGAATCGGTGTAGAATCAACTTGTTGACTTCTGATTTGGACTCCAATGGAAGTGAGGTGCAACAATTGTGGATGCTGAAAGCTTCAGATCTTCATGAAGGTTTCTGTGGTTGGACTGACCTGCTGCCCCTTTAAGAGGGAGGCAGGTTTGGGCTTCTGGCTGGAATGAAGCCACCTAAGATGAGAACGATTGCAGGCTTTCGGTACCAAGGTTTAACAGGGTGCTCACTTCACACTTGGGCTTTTCTCTTTTTTGGGATGGCTTTTCTCAGTAGAGAAGGGGCATGGCACACTGCAGCAGCTTTCTTTTGGGGTTTCTAGTTTTCCTTCTGATCTTTAAAAGACAGGAAGAACCATTTTTGATTGGTCTGAATGTTTGGGCGGTTTTGTGGCCAGCCTAAAATAAAACAAGACAAAGCTACAACTGATACTTCCTTTCTAGTCATTGATGACCATCCTCACATGGGAAAGATTTCCACAACCAATTTAATACTGCAAATCTATCCTGTGTGGTCTTTTTTCCGAGAACTGTAACACTACGTTTATAACAAAGATCAAACATGTAAACATTTATTGTCTAACTAGTTACACCTCGGAAAGTACTGGATCATCTCTGACTGACCTGAGAGTCTCCAGCTTACAGAGAGGATCCTGGAGAACACCACAGAGCAGCTTCACTGCTGGATCCTTCAGCTGGTTCCCACTCAGCTCCAGAACCCTCAGATGGGAGGGATTGGACCTCAGCGCCGAGCCCAGAGAGTCACAGCTGATCTGTGATAAACTGCAGCACCACAGCCTGGAAAACCAATAAATGGGGCAAATAAAAACACATTTCTAAATCTGAAAATGAAGAGAAAAGCAGAAAATGTAAAGAAATTTAGAAAAGACCAACAGAGGCCTCCTGACCTGAGCGTCTCCAGTCTGCAGTTTGGATGCATCATTGCAGAAGACAGTAACTTTACTCCAGCATCTGTCAGGCTTTTGTTCCAGCTTAAGCTCAGCTCCCGTAGATGAGAAGGGTTTGACGTCATTGCTGAGGCCACAACTTCCCAATGACTCTTTGAAAGAACACTATCAGACAGTCTGTTGTGTATGAAACAAAAATAGTGAGTCAAACTTTGGGATTTCTAATCAACTTATCTGAGAATCTACCTCAACACAAATGTAGCTCATTTCCTGGAAAAGCTAAATTCAACACCGTAGAGCAACAGTTTGAACGACCATCAGATCTGAAATGCAACTGAATTATTCTTAACATTTGTCTTATTTTAGAACAGCTCATAATTACTCAATATTTAAAATGATTATAGCAAATGGTTTAAAGAAACGTGCATCTTTTTATCTGTCTATCGGCTCTTTGGATATTTTGCATTTCATCCAATTTGTACGATCGTGCGTCAAGTCTTAATTCAGCGATCCGATCGATGACATCAGAGTCTCTGGTTGCATCGATTGCCGTCAGCTTCTGTTACATCTGCCTGTTTTCCTTCAAATCATTTTCACTGCACCTTTTGTTGCTAGTGATGAAGTTGCCACCTAACGGGTGTGGAAAGGGTCAAACAACTTTGTGGGTCACATAAAGGCTCCAAACGGAACCGCCACAAAGACCTAAAACACCCATTTAAACCAACGAGGCGGGCTGTTTTTACGTTGAACAAATGAAGCAAAATAGTCACGTGTCATTAGTTAAAATGTGTTTTTCTGTTGTTTGAATACGATGTATACAAACAAACAAAAGTTATTTAATTACATGACAGTAATTTCATGATAGTAAGTTAACTTGTGGCTCCTATTATTCCTGCTTATGTTGGTTTGTCTGGATTGAACTTTGAACTTATATCCAGCCAGTGTTGAACATTTCTGAATGAATTGGTGTTCTTTTTTCATTTATGGACGCTGCAATGGAAATAAAGAATTGAAGGAATGACCACTGGAGGGGGTATTGCTACCTGACATGATCGACTCGGTTGATTTAAACGCCCCAAAAATCTTTACTTACTTGGCCTTCCTGCAGTTCCTCACAGCTGGAATCAGGCGACGTCGTCCCTCCTCTGAGGTGTTGTACTGCTGCAGGTTCAGCTCATCCAGAACCTCCTCTGACATCTGCAGCAGGTAGGCCAGAGCTGAACAGTGGATCTCTGACAGTCTCCTCTTTGATTTCTTCCCTGACTTCAGGAACTCTTGGATCTCCTGATGGACTGACTGATCCTTCATCTCCATCAGACAGTGGAAGATGTTGATGCTTCTGTCTGGGGAGATTTCATCACTGTTCACCTCCTTCACGTTGTTGAGGACCTTCTGGATGGTTTCTGGGTGGTTCTCCATCTGATCCAACAGTCCACCCAAGATCCTCTGATTGGACTCCAGAGAGAGACCATGAAGGAAGCGAACAAACAAGTCCAGGTGGCCATTTTTACTTTTGAGAGATTCCATTAGTGCTCTCCTGAGGAAGTCATCAAGAGATGTGACTGGATCGTAATTTGTGAACAACCATGTAATCCTGGAAAAGGGGTTTGGTTTCGAATATTTTAGGAACTTATTTATAACCGCTGTGTCTTTCCTGGTGTAACGGTGGAACATGTAGACGGCAGCCAGAAACTCCTGAATGCTCAGATGAACAAAGCAGTAGACTGATTTCTGGAAGATCACACTCTCTCTTTTGAAGATCTCTGTACAAACTCCTGAGTACACCGACACCTCGGAGACGTCCAGTCCACATTGCTCCAGGTCTTCAGAGTAGAACATGATGTTTCCTTTCTCCAGATGTTCAAACGCCAGCCGACCCAACTTCAGAAGGAGTCTTTTATCAGTCTTAGTCAGTTCCTCTGTTCTCTGCTTTCCTCCATACTTCTGCTTCTTCCTCTTTATCTGAACCATCAGGAAGTGTGAGTAGAGGTCAGTCAGGGTTTTGGGCAGCTTTCCTCTCTGGTCTCTGGTCATCATGTCCTCCAGAACTATAGCAGTGATCCAGCAGAAAACTGGGATCAGACACATGATGTGGAGGCTCCTGGAGGCCTTGATGTGTGAGATGATTCTCTTGGACAGATCGTCATCACTGAACCTCCTCCTGAAGTACTCCTCCTTCTGGGAGTCAGTGAAGCCTCGTACTTCTGTGATCCTGTCAACACACGAGGGAGGAATCTGATAGGCTGCTGCAGGTCTGGAGGTGATCCATGAGAGCTGAGGGAAGCAGGTTCCCCTGGATGAGGTTCACCAGGAGCACCTCAACTGACGATACTTGTGTGACATCAGAGATGACCTGATGCTTGTTGAAACCCAGTGAAAATCTGCTTTCATCCAGGCCATCAAAGATGAACAGAAGTTTCCAGACTCAGATCTTCTGCTCTGATCTTCTGTAATGTTGGATGGAAAACATGAAGCAGTGAGAGAAGACTGTGCTGCTCATCTCTGATCAAGTTCAGCTCCCTCCATGAGAGCGGAAGCACCAGACTGATGTCTTGGTTCTCCAAACCTTCTGCCCAGTCCAGACTGAACTTCTGCACTGAGAAGGTTTTTCCAACGCCGGCGACACCGTTGGTCAGAACCACTCTGATGTGTCTCTGTTGCTCAGATAAGACTTTGAAGATGTCCTGGCACTTGATTGGAGTGTCCTGGATGTTCTTCTTGGAGGTTCTCTCAAGCTGTCTCACCTCATGTTGTGTGTCCACCTCCTCACTTTGTCCCTCAGTGATGTAGAGCTCAGTGTAGATCTTGTTCAGCAGGGTTCCACTTCCTGCTCCATTAGTTCCTTCAGTCACATGTTCACATCTTCTCTTCAGACTGATCTTATGACCTTCTATCACCTCCTGCAGATCACCTCCTGAAAATAAGTAAACCAATGATTTCCATCTATAATAAATCATCAACACAACTACAAATTATATTGAACAATTTTACTTTGTTTGGGCTTCATTTCAGCATCTCCAGATCTGCTTCCAGATTGTGAACAAGAGGACTCTCCTGGTGGAGCTGACTGGTCCCAGTTTGATAGGATGTGCTCCCCCCTCTCACTATGAAACACATCTCTATTAGTCCTTTGATTTATAGGATGAAAGAACCTGATCAAGACTCAATATTGTTCCAGCATTTATGTCTGAATTCATCGATCCTTGTTTCTAATCAACAATATTCACATTAAGTATGTAACTATATGACTGTATGAGGTTTAAGTGTTAAACATCTCCAATAATAAACTCACAACCTGCTGCTGTTAATGTGACTAACAGCTGGCACACAAACACATCATCACACTTTAGTTTTCTTACATTTTGTCTGAACTTCTGAAGTCTATTAGTTCATATTTGGACTGGTCACTCTTCAGGGACACACAGCTGGGCACTGTGGACTCTGCTCTGTCCTCGTCCATCCTGAGGAAACATCAGAAATAGTGATGAGACTGTGATGAAGGTAAATAATCTGTAGAGGTTGTAGTTAAATAATCCCAATTCACTGCATTTTTATCAAACAGGAACATTTCTAATCCATTCTGGATAACAACTGAATCAATAAATCAATGATGTATCTGTATAATTTTCATGTTTTCAGAGTTTAAGCTGCTTTTTTTAACTGTTCCCTGCAGTGAGAAAAGAACTGGCACCTTTTCCAGCCCCTCATCCTGCAGCACTGAATGTGCTCTAAAGTTCTTTCCAGAGCAAACGTCTCTGCACTTGCAGCAACATGTTGTAGTCATGGATCCGTGAGGAGAACCGGATACAGGAAACGCCCCGACTTTGATCCCAAAAAACCAACGGTGGTCCGGCAACGACGGGGACGCTGGTCCATCGGGCCCGACAACACTGGTTTTCCACAGGCCAACATGGTGAAAGGACTGTCTTCAGCTCAGCCAATAAATTATTTGGTGCTACATAAACATACTAGTCAGGACTTTTTAACTTCCCACAACATAGAACAATAAACCACTGTGAGAAAACGTGCAACATGAACCAAAAATCCTGTTGGTGTCCTGTGATCCTGTGTGGATTTATTTATTTAGTTATTTTGAAAGTTTATTGTCTTAAATTGGTCCAGCTGAGAGATGTTAATTTGCACACGATTAGATGTTGTTTGACAGGTAATAACAAAATATCCAGCTGTAACCTGGACTGTTGAACAACTCTAATAACTCTAAGAGCTTTTCACCTGTCACAAAAATGTCGCTCTTCCTGCTTCGTCTGAAGAGAATACTTTCACTTTCACTTTTAAAACCTAATCAACAGCTTTATGGCGTATATATTACTACCATTAAAGCATTCTGGGAGGGTTTAAAGTTCTTTTAGGATCAGTAGCAAAGAGCAGAAACATAAACTAAACTTCACTTAGAAAGACTATTCAACTATAACTAAAGCCAGACTATAAGAAAGTTAAATAAGACCGATTCATTTATAATGTATAATGATGTTTTGTGCTAAAACTAAATATAACGTCTAGTTGATTCAAATCTTGATTTTATCTCCAAACACAAATGTCAATTCTTTTCAATAATGCTCTTCGTTTACTCACCTTGTCGGTCTTCAGTCTTCCTGCTTAGTCTGAAAGGAATACTTTGAAAAACTCGTTTGTTGGGTTCCCAGTTTCTGGGACCGTTGTTGCTGGTGTCTACCTGCAGGGGGCGTGGAGGAGCCGCTCATCAGCCACAGCTGGCCCCGCAGACACACGCACCTGCGGTCTCTCTTCAATCTCCCGTTAGATTTAAGGACAGAACTCCCGTCTGCCAGCGGCGGAGTGTTTTCGGCCTCATCGCCAAACCCTGACTTCTGTGGCTTGACTATTAGTTTTCCTTGCGGACTTGTTTTGGACTCTCTCGAGGTCTCTCCGCCTCTCTGTGAACGCGGACCGAACTGTTCTTGTTCACTTTAAAATAAAGACGCTTTTCGGACACCATTCTCCACCGTTATTCAACCAAGCTAAATAAATAAGATTTATGATGCCTCACAGATTTTGAAAGACTTGTAAAAGCAGCATATTTCTGCAGCCCTGGAGTCCAGGAGGAGCAGCAGAGGTCAGAATGTGTCGGAGCGCGTTTAACTATTGTCTGCAGTTCCACGCGTGTCCACCGGGTGGCGGTAAAGCACCACATGATATTTCTCCTTTTTGGAACTTCTTCAGCTGCGTTGAGCTTTAAATCTTCACCTGTCGCTCCCTTTAAGCTCTAAACTTTGCGGTTCTGTGTGTAGTTTGTTGGTTTAAATATTTTTGATGCATTCTGATGACGATGAGTGAAACTGTCAATGACCAATAGAAAGTTCGTCCATTTTTCTACTGTGTCACACATTTTCATTATTTATTGTCATTTTTGGGTCTAAACTGGGCCAGTTCTGTGAGCTGTTTTGCTTTTTCTGTGGACCAGATGTTCCAGGCAGGTTCCATCATGGGACAGACGGAGACAGGTCACGTGACAACAGTCAGCCTTTAGTTCTTTATTACAGGAGGATCTGGTTTATATACAGACACGAATCTGCAAAATACTAAAAAGTATATGAACCCAAAGTACTAAAAAGTCTACATACACGCACACACGTGTATTAAGTGTTTATACACACGTTTGCGCGTACGTGCACACTGTATATTCATCTAATAACTGTTAGTTTCTAAAACACCAAAGTAGAGTCACTGAGGCACGGCTTCACCTCCTTTACGCCGAGGTTTCACTGAGCAGGTGTGATGAACTGTTGCAGAAGGAAAAGCATGGAACATGTTAATAATCGGACACAAAAACACTCAGGTTTATTGTCTGGACCTCGCCATCCCTTTGGGGAGGATCATCTCATTCTTCAGCTTTGAACTGTCAGAGTTAAAAGGTTTCATCCTTCCACAAGACAAGAAAACTTCCGCCCAACCTTCTGACCTCTAGTGTCGTATTTTCATCTCTTCAAAAATTATCATGTTGAACATTTTGTCTTCAAATGAAAAAGAAAAAAAATTTCACTGCAGACTTTTAAAGCAGCGACAGGAAAACCAGCAGGATCACTAGGAAGAGAGACGGAACCAGGCGCCTGGAGATGAGCTCATCTGAACATCTACCCTTTAACAGCCATCGCTAGTAAATGGTCCTTCAGCCTCATCGCTTCGAGGGTGGAAACGTGTTTAGGCCGTCAATATACAGCTTTGTGAAACTACCTGTAGCTGAGGAGGCCTCATCCCAAAGCAGCAGGTCCAGATGGAGTTTCGCTCGACTCCTGAGAGTCGGTGCAATGGGCTTCTGCAGCACATCATGCTGAATCAGAGGGTCTGTGGAAACCATCTTATCGTCTCCCAGTCTGCTAAATGCCACATGTGATGAAGACCATGGAGGGGCTGCTGCTGAACCACCGGAGACCACAGATTTAGAGTCCATTCCAAGAAAGGAAGAAGGTGGCAGACTCTTACGAGCTGGTGATAAACAGGGTGGAAACTGCAGAAATCCTCTGAGGATATGAGATATGCTGCACTGCCAACACGGAGGCTCCGTGGAAGAAAATGGTCACTTAAGTCAACGACCTGGCAGGTGGCAAAACCAGCAAAGGTGCAAGTGGCAGATCTTGAGGAAGCTACTCATCACCTGAGGACTTGCATCTAAAGACTACTTTTTCCTCACCATCTGAGGCACAGATAAATACACAATGAATTAATTATTTACTTCTTGATAAAGAATTTTATTTTTTTAAAGTGTGCATAGCTCGGGAAAGGGATGTAAAGTCCAAACCTCAGGGCTGCAGCGAAATAGAGGGAAAGTCCGCCCACTAGTGGTGACAAAGGTCACTGCACCCTTAAATACTAACGATACTAATGCAAACGGTCAAATAAAAAACAACCACATGTCTATGTTCAAGCTCATTGGGCCTCCGCAA
>NW_026622327.1:0-9735 GCF_003711565.1 Takifugu flavidus
ATGCATGTCAGTCACACTGACCCACTGCAAAGAGGTCATATATGGTTCAAAAAAGCCATTATTTGAATATCATCTGTGGATGTGATTTCTGTGTGTCAACGCAAATTCCATATTTCCACAGCACGTGAAGAAAAACATCTCTGTGAAGAATATTTATCATGGCTTTTTTAAAACCATATATGACCTCTCTTTGCTGTGGTTCGGTCTGACCTCATAGGTCAGTGGTTTAAGCCACTGACTTTTTTTGCCGGAGGTTGTTGGTTCGAATCCAGGCCTGAGTTTGGTTTGAAAAATCAATATTCTTCACGCATATGTTTTTGTTTTTTTTTATACATCAATTATATAACTTTTTCCCTTTTTAGTTTGTGATTCATTGCTGGAATAGTTACAGGGGTGCTGATTTATAAGCTGTCGTCCGATCCTCTTTCCCACCATACAGTAATTTCTTAAGAGGATACTTGGTCCTAAAAATTGTGATGCAATGCATGACATTCACCACGGTAAAACCAAACATATGTGTGAAAAGTCACGCCTGGATTCGAACCAACAAACTTCCGCAAAAGAGGACAGTGGCTTAAACCACTGAGCTATGCAGTCACACTGACCCACTGCAAAGAGGTCATATATGGTTCAAAAAAGCCATAATTTGAATATCATCTGTGGATGTGATTTCTGTGTCAACACAAATTCCATATTTCCACAGCACGTGAAGAAAAAAATCTCTGTGAAGAATATTTAATCATGGCTTTTTTAAAACCATATATGACCTCTCTTTGCTATGGCTCAGTGTGACCTCATAGGTCAGTGGTTTAAGCCACTGACTTTTTTGCCGACGGTTGTTGGTTCGAATCCAGGACGGAGTTTGGTTTGAAAAATCAATATTCTTCACACATTTGTTTTTGTTTTTTTTATCAATCAATTATATAACTTTTTCCCTTTTTAGTTTGTGATTCATTGCTGGAATAGTTACAGGGGTGCTGATTTATAAGCTGTCGTCCAATTCTCTTTCCCACCATACAGTAATTTCTTAAGAGGATACTTGGTCCTAAAAATTGTGATGCAATGCATGACAGTCACCACGGTAAACCGAAAACATATGTGTGAAGAATATTGATTCTTCAAACCAAAGTCACGCCTGGATTCGAACCCACAACCT
The DNA here is from genome assembly GCF_003711565.1 of Takifugu flavidus. NCBI lineage: Eukaryota > Metazoa > Chordata > Actinopteri > Tetraodontiformes > Tetraodontidae > Takifugu > Takifugu flavidus. Next base: position 1,157 of record NW_026622327.1, read on the forward strand.
TCCGCAAAAGAAGACAGTGGCTTAAACCACTGACCTATGCAGTCACACTGACCCCCTGCAAAGAGGTCATATATGGTTCAAAAAAGCCATAATTTGAATATCATCTGTGGATGTGATTTCTGTGTCAACGCAAATTCCATATTTCCACAGCACGTGAAGAAAAAACATCTCTGTGAAGAATATTTAATCATGGCTTTTTTAAAAATATATGACCTTCTTTGCTGTGGTTCCGTCTGACCTCATAGGTCAGTGGTTTAAGCCACTGACTTTTTTGCCGGAGGTTGTTGTTTCGAATCCAGGCCGGAGTTTGGTTTGAAAAATCAGTATTCTTCACACATTGTTTTTTTTTTTATTTTTATAAATCAATTATATAACTTTTTCCCTTTTTAGTTTGTGATTCATTGCTGGAATAGTTACAGGGGTGCTGATTTATAAGCTGTTGTCCGATCCTCTTTCCCACCATACAGTAATTTCTAAGAGGATACTTGGTCCTAAAAATTGTGATGCAATGCATGACAGTCACCACGGTAGAACCAAAAACATGTGTGTGAAGAATATTGATTTTTCAAACCAAACTCCGGCCTGGATTCGAACCAACACCTTCCGCAAAAGAAGACAGTGGCTTAAACCACTGAGCTATGCAGTCATACTGATCCACTGCAAAGAGGTCATATATGGTTCAAAAAAGCCATAATTTGAATATCATCTGTGGATGTGATTTCTGTGTCAACGCAAATTCCATATTTCCACAGCACGTGAAGAAAAAGACTCTGTGAAGAATATTTCATGGCTTTTTAATCATGGCTTTTTTTAAAACCATATATGACCTCTCTTTGCTGTGGTTCCGTTTGACCTCATAGGTCAGTGGTTTAAGCCACTGACTTTTTTGCCGGAGGTTGTTGGTTCGAATCCAGGCCGGAGTTTGGTTTGAAAAATCAATATTATTCACACATATGTTTTTTTTTTATTTTTATACATCAATTATATAACTTTTTCCCTTTTTAGTTTGTGATTCATTGCTGGAATAGTTACAGGGGTGCGATTTATAAGCTGTTCCGATCCTCTTCCCCCATACAGTAATTTCTAGAGGATACTTGGTCCTAAAAATTGTGATGCAATGCATGACAGTCACCACGGTAAAACCAAAAACATATGTGTGAGGAATATTGATTCTTCAAAGCAAAGTCACGCCTGGATTCGAACCCACAACCTTCCGCAAAAGAAGACAGCGGCTTGAACCACTGACCTATGCAGTCACACAAACCCACCCGAAAGAGGTCATATATGGTTCAAAAAAGCCATAATTTAAATATCATTGCTGTGATGTGATTTCTGTGTCAACAACAATTCCATATTTCCACAGCACGTGAAGAAAAATATCTCCGTGAAGAATATTTAATCATGGCTTTTTTTAAAACCATATATGACCTCTCTTTTTGCTATGCTCAGTGTGACCTCGTAGGTCAGTGGTTTAAGCCACTCACTTTTTTGCCGGAGGTTGTTGGTTCCAATCCAGGCCGGAGTTTGGTTTGAAAAATCATATTCTTCACACATATGTTTGTGGTTTTTTTTTATACATCAATTATATAACTTTTTCCCTTTTTAGTTTGTGATTCATTGCTGGAATAGTTACAGGGGTGCTGATTTTATAGCTGCTGTCGTCCGATCCCTTTTTCCACATACAGTAATTTCTAAATAGGATACTTGGTCCTAAAAATTGTGATGCAATGCATGACAGTCACCACGGTAGAACCAAAAACATGTGTGTGAAGAATATTGATTTTTCAAACCAACTCCGGCCTGGATTCGAACCAACAACCTTCCGCAAAAGAAGACAGTGGCTTAATAAAACCCACTGAGCTATGCAGTCATACTGACCCACTGCAAAGAGGTCATATATGGTTCAAAAAAGCCATAATTTGAATATCATCTGTGGATGTGATTTCTGTGTCAACGCAAATTCCATATTTCCACAGCACGTGAAAGAAAAAGATCTCTGTGAAGAATATTTAAAATCATGGCTTTTTTAAAACCATATATGACCTCTCTTTGCTGTGGTTCCGTCTGACCTCATAGGTCAGTGGTTAAGCCACTGACTTTTTTGCCGGAGGTGTTGGTTCGAATCCAGGCCGGAGTTTGGTTTGAAAAATCAATATTATTCACACATATGTTTTTTTTTTTTTATTTTTATAAATCAATTATATAACTTTTTCCCTTTTTAGTTTGTGATTCATTGCTGGAATAGTTACAGGGGTGCAGATTTATAAGCTGTTGTCCGATCCTCTTTCCCACCATACAGTAATTCTAAAGAGGATACTTGGTCCTAAAAATTGTGATGCAATGCATGACAGTCACCACGGTAAAACCAAAAACATATGTGTGAGGAATATTGATTCTTAAAGCAAGTCACGCCTGGATTCGAACCCACAACCTTCCGCAAAAGAAGACAGCGGCTTGAACCACTGACCTATGCAGTCACACAAACCCACCCGAAAGAGGTCATATATGGTTCAAAAAAGCCATAATGTAAATATCATCTGTGGATGTGATTCTGTGTCAACACAAATTCCATATTTCCACAGCATGTGAACAAAAACATCTCCGTGAAGAATATTTAATCATGGCTTTTTTAAAACCATATATGACCTCTCTTTGCTATGGCTCAGTGTGACCTCATAGGTCAGTGGTTTAAGCCACTCACTTTTTTGCCGGAGGTTGTTGGTTCGAATCCAGGCCGGAGTTTGGTTTGAAAAATCAATATTCTTCACACATATGTTTTTGTTTTTTTTATACATCAATTATATAACTTTTTCCCTTTTTAGTTTGTGATTCATTGCTGGAATAGTTACAGGGGTGCTGATTTATAAGCTGTCGTCCGATCCTCTTTTCCACCATACAGTAATTTCTAAATAGGATACTTGGTCCTAAAAATTGTGATGCAAGTGCATGACAGTCACCACGGTTAAAACCAAAAACATGTGTGTTGAAAGTCACGCCTGGATTCGAACCAACAACCTTCCGCAAAAAAAGTCAGCGGCTTAACCACCGCTGAGCTATGCAGTCACACTGACCACTGCAAAGAGGTCATATATGGTTCAAAAAAGCCATAATTTGAATATCATCTGTGGATGTGATTTCTGTGTCAACACAAATTCCATATTTCCACAGCATGTGAAGAAAAACATCTCTGTGAAGAATATTTAATCATGGCTTTTTTAAAACCATATATGACCTCTCTTTGCTCTGGTTCTGTCTGACCTCATAGGTCAGTGGTTAAGCCACGACTTTTTTGCCGGAGGTTAGTGGTTCGAATCCAGGCCGGAGTTTGGTTTGAAAAATCAATATTCTTCAACATATGTTTTTGTTTTTTTTTTATACATCAATATATAACTTTTTCCCTTTTTAGTTTGTGATTCATTGCTGGAATAGTTACAGGGGTGCTGATTTATAAGCTGTCGTCCGATCCTCTTTCCCACCATACAGTAATTTCTTAAGAGAGGATACTTGGTCCAAAATTGTGATGCAATGCGTGACATTCACCCGACGTTATGTGAACTAAAAACCTTGAATAAACACGAACATTTGCAACCTGGGGATCGAAGTTAACACCCGCATCTGATCATATGTGTTAAAACCAGTGATCACATGCCTGGCTCACAGACTACCACTGAACAACCTTCGGCCAGCCTGGTTTCGCCAAAGTGGTTCCAGCTGGTTTGTGACGTTACCACTGATGCTATGCAGTCACACTGACCCACTGCAACGATGGTCGTATCCTATTTCGGTTCTAATAAAAAGCCATAAGATTTTGAATTCATCTGTGATGTGAAGTATTTTCTGTGATTGTCACATCCAACTGCTCGCAGAAAGTTTTCCATATTTTTCCACAGGCACGTGAAGAATAAATTCATCTGCTGTGAAGATCATTTTAATCATGGCTTTTTTTGTAAACATAGATCCCCATTACTGTCTTTGCAGTGTCTTTTTTTAGTGTGACCTTGTAGGTCAGTGCTTTAAGCCACTGACTTTTTTGCCGGAGGTTGTTGGTTCGAATCCAGGCCTGAGTTTGGTTTGAAAAATCAATTTCTTCACACATATGTTTTTTTGTTTTTTAATACAATCATTATATAACTTTTTCCCTTTTTAGTTGTGATTCATTGCTGGAATAGATACAGGGGTGCTGATTTATAAGCTGTCGTCCGATCCTCTTTCCCACCATACAGTAATTTCTAAAGAGGATACTTGGTCCTTAAAAATTGTGGATGCAATGCGTGACATTCACCCACGGTATAAAAACCAAAAACATATGTGTGAAAGTCACGCCTGATTCGAACCAACACCTTCCGCAAAAGAGGACAGTGGCTTAAACCACTGAGCTATGGCAGTCACACTGACCCACTGCAAAGAGGTCATATATGATTCAAAAAAGCCATAATTTGAATATCATCTGTGGATGTGATTTCGTGTTCAACACAAATTCCATATTTCCACAGGAACTGTGCAGAAAAAATATCTCCGTGAAGAATATTTAATCATGGCTTTTTTAAAACCATATATGACCTCTCTTTGCTGTGGCTCAGTGTGGCCTCATAGGTCAGTGGTTTAAGCCACTGACTTTTTTGCCGGAGGTTGTTGGTTCGAATCCAGGCCGGAGTTTGGTTTGAAAAATCAATATTCTTCCACATATTTTTTTTTTTTTTTTTTTATATAAATCATTATTATAACTTTTTCCCTTTTTAGTTTGTGATTCATTGCTGGAATAGTTACAGGGGTGCTGATTTATAAGCTTTCGTCCGATCCTCTTTCCCACCATACAGTAATTTCTAAAGAGGATACTTGGTCCTAAAATTGTGATGCAATGCATGACGTCACCACGGTAAAACCGAAAACATGTGTGTGAAGAATATTGATTCTTCAAACCAAAGTCACGCCTGGATTCGAACCAACAACCTTCCGCAAAAGAGAGGACAGTGGCTTAAACCACTGAGCTATGCAGTCACACTGAAGCACTGCAAGAGGTCATATATGGTTCAAAAAAGCCATAATTTGAATATCATCATGTGGATGTGATTTCTGTGTCAACACAAATTCCATATTTCCACAGCACGTGAAGAAAAAAATCTCTGTGAAGAATATTTAATCATGGCTTTTTTAAAACCATATATGACCTCTCTTTGCTATGGCTCAGTGTGACCTCATAGGTCAGTGGTTAAGCCACTGACTTTTTGCCGACGTTGTTGGTTCGAATCCAGGACGGAGTTTGGTTTGAAAAATCAATATCTTCACACATATGTTTTTGGTTTTTTTATATACCTCAATTATATAACTTTTTCCCTTTTTAGTTTGTGATTCATTGCTGGAATAGTTACAGGTGTGTGATTTATAAGCTGTCGTCCAATTCTCTTTCCCACCATACAGTAATTTCTTAAGAGGATACTTGGTCCTAAAAATTATGATGCAATGCATGACAGTCACCACGGTAAAAAACCGAAAACATGTGTGTGAAGAATATTGATTCTTCAAACCAAAGTCACGCCTGGATTCGAACCAACAACCTTCCGCAAAAGAGGACAGTGTCTTAAACCCCTGAGCTATGCAGTCACACTGACGCACTGCAAAGAGGTCATATATGGTTAAAAAAAGCCATAATTTGAATAGCATCTGTGGATGTGATTTCTGTGTCAACACAAATTCCATATTTCCACAGCATGTGAAGAAAAACATCTCTGTGAAGAATATTTAATCATGGCTTTTTTAAAACCATATATGACCTCTCTTTGCTGTTGCTCAGTGTGACCTCCTCGTGGTCAGTGGATTAAGCCCTGACTTTTTGCCGGAGGTTGTGGTTCGAATCCAGGACGGAGTTTGGTTTGAAGAATTAATATTCTTCACACATATGTTTGTTTGTTTTTTTATTTCATTATATAATTTTTCCCCCTTTTTAGTTTGTGATCATTGCTGGAATAGTTACAGGGGTGCTGATTTATAAGCTGTCGTCCAATTCTCTTTGCCACCATACAGTAATTTCTAAAGAGGATACTTGGTCCTAAAAATTGTGATGCAATGCATGACGTCACCACGGTAAAACCAAAATATGTGTGAAGATATTCATTCTTCAAACCAAAGTCACGCCTGGATTCGAACCCACACCTTCCGCAAAAGAGGAAGTGGCTTAAACCACTGACCTATGCAGTCACACTGACCACTGCAAAGAGGTCATATATGGTTCAAAAAAGCCATATTTGAATATCATCTTGTGGATGTGATTTCTGTGTCAACACAAATTCCATATTTCCCCAGCATGTGAAGAAAAACATCTCTGTGAAGAATATTTAATCATGGCTTTTTTAAAACCATATATGACCTCTCTTTGCTGTAGTTCAGTGTGACCTCATAGGGCAGTGGTTTAGCCACTCACTTTTTTGCCGGAGGTTGTTGGTTCGAATCCAGGCCGGAGTGTTGGTTTGAAAAATCAATATTCTCACGCATATGTTTTTTTTTTTTTTTTTTTATACATCAATTATATAACTTTTTCCCTTTTTAGTTTGTGATTCATTGCTGGAATAGTTACAGGGGTGCTGATTTATAAGCTGTTGTCCGATCCTCTTTCCCACCATACAGTAATTTCTAAAGAGGATACTTGTGTCCTAAAAATTGTGATATGCAATGCATGACAGTCACACCACGTAAAACCGAAAACATGTGTGTGAAGAATATTGATTCTTCAAACCAAAGTCACGCCTGGATTCGAACCAAAAATTCCGCAAAAGAGGACAGAAGCTTAAACCACTGAGCTATGCAGTCACACTGACCCACTGCAAAGAGGTCATATTGGTTCAAAAAAGCCATAATTTGAATATCATCTGTGGATGTGATTCTGTGTCAACACAAATTCCATATTTCCACAGCATGTGAAGAAAAACATCTCTGTGAAGAAGATATTTAATCATGGCTTTTTAAAACCATATGACCTCTCTTTGCTGTGGTTCAGTGTGACCTCATAGGTCAGTGGTTTAAGCCACTGACTTTTTTGCCGGGGTTGTTGGTTCGATCCAGGCCGGAGTTTGGTTGAAAAATCAATATTGTTTCACACATATGTTTTTGGTTTTTTCTACATCAATTATATAACTTTTTCCCTTTTTAGTTTGTGATTCATTGCTGGAATAGTTACAGGGGTGCTGATTTATAAGCGTCATCCGATCCTCTTTCCACCATACAGTAATTTCTAAATAGGATACTTGGTCCTAAAAATTGTGATGCAATGCATGACATTCACCACGGTTAAAACCAAAAACATTGTGTGAAAAGGTCACGCCTGGATTCGAACCAACAACCTTCCGCAAAAGAGGACAGTGGCTTAAACCACTGAGCTATGCAGTCACACTGACCCACTGCAAAGAGGTCATATATGATTCAAAAAAGCCATAATTTGAATATCATCTGGATGTGATCTTGTGTCAACACAAATTCCATATTTCCACAGGATGTGAAGAAAAATATCTCCGTGAAGAATATTTAATCTTGGCTTTTTTTAAAACCATATATGACCTCTCTTTGCTGTGGCTCAGTGTGGCCTCATAGGTCAGTGGTTTAAGCCCACTCTACTTTTTGCCGGAGGTTGTTGGTTCGAATCCAGCCGGAAGTTGGTTTGGTTTGAAAAATCAATATTCTTCACACATATGTTTTTGGTTTTTTTTTATACATCAATTATATAACTTTTTCCCTTTTTAGTTTGTGATTCATTGCTGGAATAGTTACAGGGGTGCTGATTTATAAGCTGTCGTTCCGAGACCTCTTTCCCACCATACAGTAATTTCTTAGAAGATACTGGTCCTAAAAATTGTGATGCAATGCATGACATTCACCACGGTAAAACCAAAAACATACGTGTGAAAAGTCACGCCTGGATTCTCGAACCACAAAACTTCCGCAAAAGAGGACAGCGGCTTAAACCACTGAGCTATGCAGTCACCCTGACACACTGCAAAGAGGTCATATATGGTTCAAAAAAGCATAATTTGAATATTATCTGTGGATGTGATTTCTGGTGTCAACACAAATTCCATATTTCCACAGCATGTGAAGAAAAACATCTCCGTGAAGAATAGTTAATCATGGCTTTTTTAAAACCATATATGACCTGTCTTTGCTTGTGGCTCAGTGTGACCTCGTAGGTCAGTGGATTAAGCCACTGACTTTTTTGCCGGCGGTTGTTGGTTCCAATCCAGGACGGGTTAGTTGTTTGAAAAATCAATATTCTTCACACATATGTTTTTGGTTTTTTATACATCAATATATATTTTTTTCCTTTTAGTTTGTGATTCATTGCTGGAATAGTTACAGGGGGCTGGATGATTAAGCTGTCGTCCGATCCTCTTTCCCCCCATACAGTAATTTCTAAAGAGGATACTTGGTCCTAAAAATTGTGATGCAATGCATGACAGTCACCACGGTATAAAAAACAAAACTGTGTGTTGAAAGTCCGCCTGGATTAGAACCACAACAACCTCCGCAAAGAAGACAGCGGCTTAAACCGCTGAGCTATGCAGTCACACTGACCCACTGCAAAGAGGTCATAT